>NC_066536.1:10755405-10900405 GCF_024679095.1 Eriocheir sinensis
GCTGAGGAGAAAGAGAAGAAAGTGAACGGAAATGAGACAAAGCAGACACGTGAAATGAAGTCTGTCCTGCTCCTTCCCTTCTTCTTCCTTCTCCTCCTCCTCTTCATCTTCCATCACCTTTTTCGCCGTCACTAAACATTTCAAAATATTTTACAAAAAAGATAAATGAAGAAAACTACTAACAAACTGCTAACTTTAATTATGGCAACTGATCGCGCATCTAAGCCACCGACATTATTTTTTTTTTTCATATTACTATTTTCTGGTTGTCTGGGAGTCTTATGCCCTCAGGATTTCTGTGTCCCTACCCACGGCCAGCAGTCAGCCCAATCCCTGGTTTGGATTGGTTGGGGTGAGGGCTGCAACCCCTCCACGTAATAAATCCTCCCCGCCAAAAAAAGAACCACGTAGCAGAATATATGATGTTTTTTTTTTGTTTTTTTTTGTATATTGTATCCGGACCGAGCTATAAGTGGCTGGTCAGAGTCCGTCTCGTTCATGATCTCTGTTACTCAAATGACCCTCGATCTGACAGTATCTTGGACAATAATATTTCTTTGGTGAGTGTCGTAACATAAGGAAAAAGTCAAGTAACTCAGTGAGGTCGACGAGGCGAGCGAGGCGGACTTCCCTTACTTCTCCTTCCCTTTCTGGAATTACAAAAGCGTCCTCCCGACAGTAAATTTTTCGCCGGGTTCTTTACGTCGGGAATACAGATACATCGCCCCAAATTTACGGCCACCGGGTGACGGTTTTAGGCAGAGGGATGACTACTTCCTGTGCTCCCTGGCCGCCCCTCCCCCCCCAACCCCCACCTCCCACCCGCCGCCTGCCGGGTACGAGACGAAGATACACGAAATTTCAGTTCTCGTGGAAACCCGCAGCTGCTGGAACGTGGGCTGGAGAGGTGAAGGAGGGATGGGAAAGGTATGAGGAAAGGGAATAGGAAGATGATGGGAGCGAGAAATTATTGGGAAAAAAATAGAAACGGAGAGAACAACTCCAGGGCGTGGTGGAGGGGAAGGACGGAAATGGGTGTGAGATGATGGAAAATAGAATGGGGCGGAAATATAAGAATGGAAAAGGAAAAAGAGATGCTTCCCACCGCTCAGCTACAAAGGTGTGGGCCCAGGGATTCGTATTATAGGCATGCTGGCTACAACACTGCCGGGGCTCGTCACTCGTGTCTTAAGGAAACGATGTAAGACTGACAGGCGTGCGTTGTTGTTGTCACCTTACAGTGTAAAGACCCTGTATCTTGTGACTTGTGTTATTCACCATGGCCTGATTACGTGTTGGACTCCTGATCACCAGCTAATACTTTCCCGGTGAGCGCTTTCGGAGCTCGTTAGTCGATCTATGTGTGTTGGGGAGGGTGGATGAACAGCTAGATAAATACATAGGTAGGCAGGTAGATAGATTGATAAATAGATAGACAGATAGATAGATAGATAGATATCGGACAAGCATCAGTCTTAATATATTTTCCTCTCCGGACTCGCTTACTGATTCTCGGGGATTTTCTGAAAATGTGGCGGCGGCACCTCCACGACCCGCGTTAATTTGGCTGAAGTCGCTCGGAATCCGTAACGCCGCCGCCGCGTCCCCCCCCAGCGCCGCCACCACACTTGAGCAGGAGGAGAGGAGGAAATTCGTGTGATATTTGAGGAGGAAACATTTCTCGAGTGGTAACCAGCGACGGACGCACCGCCTCTGTCATCCCCCGAATCAATCTTACCCAGTGATGGTGTGGGCTGACGGAAGCGAATAGAGAACGAAGGGAGAGAGAGGGTCGCCCTGCCTTAGATCTTGAGCCATTAGCTACGCCTCCCTCTCTCCCTCCCTTCCTCCTCCCTGATCTCCCTCGCCTCTTCTCCCCACTCTTCCGATCCCCTGTGGCCACCCTCGTTAGCCGCTCTGATACACCGGACGGAGGAGAGGCAGGGGCTGAGACAGGTTGAGTTAGGAAAGGAGGAAAGTTGATTTAAAGGAAGGAGGCGGCGGGCGGGTGAGCGAGGCAGGAATGAGGGAATGCTGGGCGTTGAGAAGTTTCATAGGGAGGCTGGAAAAGGAGGCAGGTTGAGTTACAGCGTACCACACCGTGAAGAAGGAAACAAGGAAAAAGGGGAAGGTAAAAACGAAAATACGTGGCAGAAAATGTGCCAGATGAAAGGAGAAATTTCCTAATATGAGTAAACTTGGTAACATAAATAAGGCTCAGAAATCGCAAGCTAAAAAGATCAAAATTTAGACAGAAAGAAAACAAAGAAAGTAGCCATACGAAGGCAGGAAAGTCGTATATATGAGCAAACCTGATAACATGAAAAAGGTACGTGAAAAGGAAGCCTGAAAATTCAAGCAAAAGGCAAAACAGAAAACCGGGAAGATAAAGAACACGTTGAGCTATACCAAAAGTTGCTAATCATTACGTGACGAGGTTGGGCACAGCGTTGCCAAATTATCGTACTCATCGCATTGCATTTTCGTAGTTTCTGACCGATACCTGTAGAAAATAAGAACGAAAACCATCAAATTTTAACTGTTTGTTTTAACGATAACTTTAAATTTCTATTGTTATATGTGTGGTTACGGCAGTCGTGGAGCCTGAAAATTATAAATGCAATGTTCAGAGTACGACAATTTGGCAACGCTGGTTGGGCAACGTGAGGTCGTCAGGTCAAGTCAGGTCAGGTCAGGATGAAAAGGTAGAGCAAGGAGAGGACGAAAGGAGGGGACAAGTAAAAAAAATGTCTCTTCCGATCGACTCGTTCAGTCCCTTCAGCTACGAATTGATTGGTCAACGAAAAGTGGAAAAAGAGAAAAAAAGGAGCTTGATGAAAATGGAAAATCCTAAGCATCGATGACATTCCACATTTTTCTCGCAACCAAAAATGACAAGAGAAAAACCTAAAAGCTGAAAATTCGTGAACAAAAAATGGTGTTAATTTAGTTTCAGCGTTGCACAAAATTTCAAACAGTAGACAAAGTAATGTCAGTAAAATAGTCAAACTTTGATAAACATTTTTACACCAGGCATACAAAAATAAAGCTACGCATGCAAGAAAAACATAATATTTTTTTTTTCCTTTTTTTTTTTACATTAGAAAAGGGTGAAAGGGCCAAGCTAGGAACCGAGGAATTTCAATAGTTCAAAAGAATTTTCATATAAAAAAAAATCCTGATTTTTTACCACTTGAAACGTTGTTGCCTAAATGGAATATGAAGCATTTGAACTGACCGGCCGGAAACTTCCATCTGCCTGAAGGATGAAAAAAAAAGTGAAGAGAAAGAAACTAACACACACACACACACACACACACACACACACACACACACACACACACACACACACACACACACACACACACACACACACACACACACAAAGACAGACAGACAGACAGACAGAAGAGAAGCATTGATCAAGTGTATGGCGACTGAAAATGGGAGAAAAAAATGTAGGTCAGACTAAAAAAATCGGACCTTTTATCTGCCGTGCGTCTATTGGACTCTGACACTCAAACACGAAACTTTAGTAAAAAAGGGAAGAGAAAAAGAGAGCGAGCAGGCGAGAGAGAGAGAGAGAGAGAGAGAGAGAGAGAGAGAGAGAGAGAGAGAGAGAGAGAGAGAGAGAGAGAGAGAGAGAGAGAGAGAGAGAGAGAGAGAGAGAGAGAGAGAGACGCACAGGCCCTCGACTGAACGATAGAAGAGAGGGTGGACAATCAATTTGCACTTTGATATATTCTAACTGAATAATTGTCAAAAGTTTTTCAATTCAAGTGACGCTCATCAGCAGTCACCGACACACACACACACACACACACACACACACACACACACACACCACTGCCACCATTACCACCACCACCGTCACACCCGCCACCACCAACAACAACATCACTACCACAATCCCCCCCCCAACACCAACACCACCATTACCTCCAACACTAATGTCACCGCCACCGTCACAATCACCACCACCACCACCAACAACAACAGCAACACTACCACAGCCGCTTTTATTTGATCTGATGATTGTTGTTAAATTCGTACAGAGATAGGTTGACTCGTGTAGAAAGGAAGGTAAATAGATAAAGTGATATACGTTTAAGAAGGTGGGTAGGTAGACAGATGAATAGATAGATAGAAAGATAGATAGATAGGTAGATAGATAGATAGACGGATGTATGGTTTAATAGATAAATTGACACAGTTTTATATATACCCTTACTGACAACTGAAATACAAACAACACAGAATATATATACAGCACAATAAAACTTGGTGATCCAGCGTTAATTGACAACATAAATTGCTCTGCGTTACCTGTGCGAAACACGGGAATTAATGAAAACAAATAAACAAATGAACGTTGCCCTGCGCTGGAACATGCAGAACAAAGCACTTACCTCTCTCTCAATGTGTTCGTTTAAGAGGGAAAGCAAATGAAAAGGAAAGGAAAAGAATTTGAAGTTAATCTAATAGTATATAGTGGGAAAAAAATTAAAAACGTCTTGTTATATTATCGAACTTTAGGACTACTGTATATTTCTTTTTTTAAATATGCGCGTTTTTTTTTTTTTTAGCACTTATCAGAAGCTTCTTTTCTCTTGGTATCTGTGTTCGTCTAGAAGGGAAATCATATAAAAAGACAAATTTGAAGTGAATCCAATAATCTCTAGTGAAAAAAATGAAAAGCGGTCTGTTATATCATAGAATCTTATGTTATTTCTTTCTTTTTTTAACTGAGTTGTTTTTCTTTTTTTTATAATACTCTTACCCTTCCAGCGAGCCAGTGTGAGGAGGAACGTGTCAACACGATGTCCCTCCAGGATGGTCCTTCCTCGGGCTGTTGTCCAGAATCATTGATGGGGTCAGGTATGTGTGGCCGCGTCCTCCCCCCCCCCTCCCTTCCCCTCTTATTTCCTTGCCCCTTTTTTTCTCCCACCCTCCCTTCCCCTCTTATTTCCTTGCCCCTTTTTTTCTCCCACCCTCCCTTCCCCTCTTATTTCCTTGCCCCTTTTTTTCTCCCACCCTCCCTTCCCCTCTTATTTCCTTGCCCCTTTTTTTCTCCCACCCTCCCTTCTCAATTCTCCCTTTCCCTTTCCCTTCCCTCAGCTTTTCTCCTCCCTTCCTTGTATCTCTTTCTTTTTCCTTTTTCAATCCTCCCTTTTATTTCCCCTTCTCTCACCTTGACTGTTCGTTTCATTCTTCCTATTCCTTTCTCCCCTCTTCCCTCCCTTTTCCATTACTTTCTTTATCCTATTTTTGTAATATCCCCCTAGCTTAACCTTCTCCCTTTTTTTCTATTTTAAATTTGCCCTTTCCCTGTTTTTTTTTTCCTTTCCCTCCAATGTTCTTTAGTTTCATTTTATTTTTTACTTAAACAATGAAATACGAATACATGTTGTTTTTACATAGGGGATATTTATATTAAGCTAAAGATGTCCTCTTTCCTAAGGCATCTATTCTTCGCCTCCATACCTGTGGTTCCCCTCGCTTCTCCTTTTCTTTTCTTTCTTTTGCTTCCCGATCGTTCCCTCCCATTTTCTCCCTTTCCTTTGTTCTCCTTTTCTTTTTTTTCGCTTTCTCTCCTCTTCCTCCTCTCTATTTTTACTGACTTTACGTTACTTTCCTTTTTCTTATCATTTCTGTTGTCCTTATCCTGCCCTCCTCTCCTTCCTCCCCCTTCTTACGTCTCCCATCATCTTTCATCCCCTCCCATTCCCTGCCATCATTCTTTCCGCCGTACCTCAACTTCCATACCATTTTCACGATTCATTTTATATAAGAGAATGATGAAAAAAAGACTTCACAAGCATTGCCTTCATGGGTTACTGGACGCACAAACATTTTTGGAACATAATTTCAATCGACAACAAAGAAATTTTAATGAACGACCTTATTTTCAGAAGCCCACTTTGATGAGAAACAAAAAAAAACACATTTCATTATTGTTTTTTTAGTTTGAAGTCGGGGGGGGAAGGTGGGGAGGTGCGGGGAAGGGGGTGAGGGGGGGAAGGTGCCTTTGGAAGTGAATTTGCTCTCAATGGTTTTATGTGCGTGGCTTCGGAATATATATACAAGATCATGGATATATATATATATATATATATATATATATATATATATATATATATATATATATATATATATATATATATATATATATATATATATATATATATATATATATATATATATATATATATATATATATATATATATATATAGATAGATAGATAGATAGATAGATAGATAGATAGATAGATAGATAGATAGATAGATAGATAGATATATCGTATCTTTATTCTCTCTCTCTCTCTCTCTCTCTCTCCACAGTAAGAACAAAAAATAGTGCCAGAAGAAAAATAGCTCAGAGAGAGAGAGAGAGAGAGAGAGAGAGAGAGAGAGAGAGGAGAAACAACTGACGGAGGGAAGGACGGAGACACTGGTAGATGGCGCCATAACTCCCCCTGTATTATTTCCTCCGCGCCGAGCTGCCCTCGGGAACCCAAAAACACACGTCTCTGTTTCCGCGGCTCCTCTGTGCGTGTTTTTTACCCTCCCGTTCTTGTCGCTCGGGCGGTGATTTGAGACCGAACTGATGAGGCGAGGCGGTGGTGAAGGTGGTGAAGGTGTTGGGTTGTGGTGGTGGTGGTGGTGGTGATGGTGGTTGGTGGTGGTGGTGGAGGGTCAGGGAGGATAAGGAACTAGGTCGAAGGTGTGATTCTCTTGAAAATGTGTGTCTGTATATGTGTGTGTGTGTGTGTGTGTGAGAGAGAGAGAGAGAGAGAGAGAGAGAGAGAGAGAGAGAGAGAGAGAGAGAGAGAGAGCTGTTTACGTAAGACAAATGGAGGTGTATCTGTCATTCAGGACTAATATAAGGAGTCCGAGAGTCTGCTTTTGGTGATGTCCTTTAATGCTGACTTGTTATCTTGTGTCTTATTCATCTACTGTTACGTCGCAACTTCCTTTTTACCAATTATTCTCATCCCTTACCTTTCCATCCTATTTCATCGTGTTTTTTGTAAAGGTGCTTAATTTTATTCTTTTATTATTTCATCTTTTGTATATGACTCCTGGTTCATTTTTATTCATTTCCATTATGTATTTGGCTGTGGGTAATCTTATATTAATTGATTTCACACACGCCACCGCTGGTAATCCTCCGCTGTTTCAAGTTCAGCGATAAAAGGAATAACTTTTATCTATCCCGCTCGCCGCAGTATTCCAGTCAGGATCATCGTGGTGTGCACGCTGCACGCGGCTGCTTATCCCATATATTTATACGTATGTATGTATGTATGTATGTGTGTGTGTGTGTGTGTGTGTGTGTGTGTGTGAACAATGAGCAACTCTTGGGCACAAGTTTAAATTAAAAATTAATTATTTTTAATTACTTTCTAATAGCCTCGTAGATTACTTCATCAAAGGCGACTAAACTTGCGCGGCGTGGTGTTCAGACTTTAGCCAAAAGGATAGGGTATTTATTGGTGTTAATTCAGTGCAGAAGGCCCAGAACTTTATTTATGTTTTCCCTGAGTATAATTTCTTTATTAGGTTCAATAGTGAATGTGTTGCATAACTGATTTTGTGCCGAAAATACCTTTTCTCTCATCGTTATGGGACCCTGTTCTGGTTGGTTATTTTTTTCCGGATATTTTCAGAAAGAAGTGTAGAAAACATATATGTATGATGCACTGACTCCTTGTAATGCTAATATACGAAATCAATATATCCACCGAAAAGCGCGCGAATGACGCAAAAGAACAAAAAATATCGATAGAGAAGCCTTTACGTTGTAGTGAGATTGAGATTAGGTCCTATCCTGTGTGTTTCGTTCTGCGCCCGCCCTCCCCACCCCGCCTGTGCCTAATCCCCACACTCCCCAACACCACCTCATCACCCCACACTCACACTTGCCCACCCTTCACATGCCCTCCCGCCCCATCACCACCTCGGCCTCTACCACCATCCACTTTGCCCTGACTTTCCTCCCGTTGCCTCGCGCAGTTACCTCCCCAACACCCCTACTTTTCCTACCCCATCCACACACCTCCCCCCCCCCCCTCCCACATTCCTTTCCTTTCACCCCCCCACACTGCTCCACCCCGACGCCTCCAGCCTCTCTCCGTACTGCAATAACTGACGGCGGCGGGAGGTAGACGGGTCGGCAGGAGAAATTGTTTGAAAATGGTGAAAGCAAAATTTGATACCAAAGAGGGATATATGAAAATACATGCACATAGGTATGCTGCGCCTCGCCTCCCCCTCACCCCCACCCCCACCCCTCTCCCACCCCAGTCTCGTCGTCATGGAAAATATACGTTTTTTTGTGTGTGTTTGTGTTTTCCTGTGGCATATGTATGTGATGTGTGCGTGTGTGTGTGTGTGTGTGTGTGTGTTTCATAGTAATAAAAAAAAACGTAGCTATATTACACACACACACACACACACACACACACACACACACACACACACACACACGCACACACTATTTTTTTTACATGCACACCATTCCTCTCAAGCTCAACATTTTCCTACGTTCTCACTCTCCTCGCTTCCTCTTCCCACCCTTCCACCCTCCCACTCACTCTTCCCTTACCTACACACACACACACACACACACACACACCTGCAACACGTGACCCTGGCTCTTGGTCCTCGCCAGGCTGCATGGAACCCAGACAGTCATCCGGGACACGCGTCTGGCGGGGCGTCTCGTGAGGGTCGTGGGGCTGTGTTCAGGGTGAGAAAGAATGACAGGGCCTGATGCCGGAGGGACGCGGACGCTCCTGAAGTGGGAGAAGCATATGTTGTAGCACGAGCAGAAGGCTGGTAATTTCATGTTAGACTGAGAGAGAGAGAGAGAGAGAGAGAGAGAGAGAGAGAGAGAGAGAGAGAGAGAGAGAGAGAGAGAGAGAGAGAGAGAGAGAGAAGAGAAAGAACAGAGAAAGAAAGAAAGAAAGAAAGAAAGAAAGAAAGAAAGAAAAGAGAAAAGAAAGAAACAAGGAAAGAAAAAAAAGAAAGAAAATGACAAACAAACGAACGAAAGAAAAAAGAAGGAAAAAAAAAAAAAAACTGAGAAAAAGAGAGAAAAAAAGAGAAAGATGGGGGATAGTGCTCATCCATGTTGCGGTCTAAAGAACTGCGCCATAGTGAGTGAAATAGGATGATTATGCATGGCCGCAAACTACATCACAAGATTAGGTAAAGTCATGCGATCGAAGCTTCAAAGGGCCACCAACATCACCCCTTCGTCACCCCTCCACCCCGCCTTTCCCTCTCCCTACACCAGCGTTGCCAAATTATCGTATCTATCATTTTCTGTTGAATATTGATGTTTTTACACCATCATCCTCCCCACCCCCACGGTCCCTCGCCCCCACCCACCCCAGTCTCTCCGGTGCACCCGCCACAACAAAGAGCCATCAACTTGCACGGAGCACCTGAGCATCCTAAAATTACCTGCCTTATCTTAACCTCACCTCATTGTAACGTCCATCAGCTTACTTAACTTCACCTTCCTCTTACCTAACAGCAAAAGCAACAGCGATATCAACATAAATTTCGTGGAGGAATAAATAAAAGTGGAAATAAAAGAGAAGGATGAAAATAGAGAAAAAATAAATGGAAGTGAGGAAAAGTTGCTATGGAAAAGAAAAATGAAGGCACGTAAAAAATGAACGAAGAAGGGTAGAGAAAGAAAAAGAATTATAAGTATTATTAAAAATGAAGATTCTTAAATTTATATAAAGAAAAAAAAAGAAGAAAGGCAGAGAAAGGAGGGTAAAAGCAAAATTTAAGTTAAACTGTTTAGGGTCAAAAGAGACGTTGAAGGAAGGAAGAGAGGAAGGAAGGAGGTAAAGAAGAAGTAGTGAGGAGCAAGAAAATGTTTAAAGTTCACGTCGAGACTGAGAAAGAGGATGGTGAAATACTGGAGTTCACAGTAACGACGGTGATGAAGGGAAGGAGGAAGAGAATGAGTCACTCGAGGAAGCACGAGAGGAAGGAACATTGTTGTGCTGAGAAAGAGGGAGAGGAAGAGCAGCATCGCGGACAGAGAAAATGTGGAGCGAAGAATATTTTGCCAAGATATGGTAAAAAGAGGGAGAAAAGGAAAAGGTTATCGCATAAAGCGGTGGCAAATCCATGAAAAGGGAAGATAAAAAGACTGGAGGGCAAGGGGAGATTTTTTTTTCTGCATCCCACTGACGACACTGCAGAAAAATAGCACACACACACACACACACACACACACACACACACACACACACACACACACACACACACACACACACACACACACACACACACACACACACACACACACACACACACACACACACACACACACACACACACACACACACACACACACACATTGAAATACTCCCTCACTCTCCTGTCTCTCGCGTAGAAACTCAAACAGTAGGAGGAAGTTATGAGACAGAGAAGAATAGTGCAGTTAGAATCACAGTATTGACCAGAGGCTGTAAATTGGTCGGTATATGTTAAGTCCATTGGCAGCGTTGCACAGTTGAGTAGCGGTAGTTTTGCACTTTTATGCCTGTTGATCGGTAGTCAGTGGTTAGTTTAAAAGCTGCTTGTATGAAGAGGGCAGCACTGTACGTCTTTGTCCTTTTGTCTGGATTTATACGTTGCCTACTCAAGACACTGGGACCGATAAGTATAGTGTTGTCCCCTGCCTAGAAACAGGTTTGAAAACACCCCAGTACGTCCATATAGTGAATATAATAATGTAATATAATACTACCACTACTACTAATAATAATAATAATGAGAGGAAGGAGGGAGGAAAAAGAAAAACAAGAACAAGAATTAAGAGAAAAAGAGAAAATCTGTACATGAAAAATATAGTAATAATACCACTACCGATGCGTAATTCTACTATAAATAATAATAACCAGGGTCTGTGTTTAGGGTTATGGCCACCCCATGTAATGTCGGCCAGTGGATCCCCCGCCAGGCGCAATAAGCATGAAACAGTTGTATTGCATCAGGTTAATTAATACTCAGCCGCCGAGCCTCCCGCGATGGGCCCTTCCCGCTCCCGCCGAGCACTGCGTGGCCGAGGAGGGAGGAGTTGGCGAGTATGTAAATTAAAATGAAGGAAAATAAGTTCTACACATTATTGAATTCGTGAGTAGGTGGATAAGTAAATAATGAAGAAATTGCTGTGTTCTGGAAGGGATCTCTGTGCAGTTTTGAGTGATCTTTTGAGGATGGTACAGTACCTTTAGTGTGTTTATTTGTATTAAGGAATGTTCAGTTACATAAGAACATAAGAACATAAGAACGCAGGAGTCTACAAGAGGCCGGTAGGCCTGTACGAGGCAGCTCCTTTGACCCTAAGCTCCCGTGTATCTAACCCCACCTAATATCGCTGTCCATGAATTTATCTAGTCTATTTTTGAATGTGACAATTGTATTGCCACATGACTGCTAAGCCTATTCCACTCATCCACCACCCTGTTAGTAAACCAATTTTTGCCTATGTCCCTGTTGAATCTGAATTTATCCAGTTTAAATCCGTTACTTCGTGTCCTACCCGGTTCTCTTACCAACAAAACCTTATGAATGTCTCCCTTATTAAAGCCCTTCATCCATTTATAAACCTCGATCATGTCTCCACGCACCCTTCGCCTTTCTAGAGAATGCAAGTTTAACTGTTTGAGTCTTCCCTCGTATGGCAAGTTTCTCAACCCCTGAATCATCTTAGTCATTCTCCTCTGCACCGATTCTAACATTTTGATATCCATTCTATAGTAAGGTGACCAGAACTGAACTGAGACTTTCGGCGAGTGAGGCGGATAAGGTTTCGCCGCCACATTAACCAAATGCCTCGCTTCTTTCTCTGTCCCAATCCTCCTCTTCCTGCTCCTTCTTTTCGTCTTCGATTTATTCTTTTTACTTTTCGCCTGACAAGCAAACTAAATTACTAAAGCAGGCAATCTCATTATAACCCAATATACTCTATTTAATTACCTGCTTCCTAGTGTTTCTTCCTTCTCTTCCTCCTCCAGATCCACCTCGTCCTCCTCCTCCTCATCATCATTAGCATCATCATCATCATCATCTTGTTCCAGTTCCACTTTCCCTTTCTCCGCTCCTGCTCCTCATCTCCCCCCCTCCCTCCTCCTCCTCCTTTTCCTCCTCCTCCTCCTCCTCTTCCTCCTCCTCCTCCTCCTCCTCCTCTTCCTCCTCCTTCTCCACCGAACAACCAAGAATCAGGGCAAACTCCTCAAAGGCTTGCAAGAACTGAGCCAAACTTCTTTTTTTAACTCGTTCTTGATCTCTTCCTTTCCTTCCCTTTCAGTTTAATTCTTGGATTTTTTTCTTTCATTAAATATTTTTCAAGTTTCCTTTAATTTTTTTCCCAAGCACCGACGTTTCGGTTTTTTTCTCTCGGTTTTCTTTCGAAGTTTTGGCTGATGCGCGTTTTATGTGCCAAACTCGTGTGTGTGTGTGTGTGTGTGTGTGTGTGTGTGTGTGTGTGTGTGTGTGTGTGTGTGTGCCATTGAAAGACTTACCTACGTTTGTCCTCTTTTTTATATTTTCTTTTGTTTTCCTTTTATGTCTATGTTTACCCTCCCCCATAAACACACACACACACACACACACACACACCGTCCAGACCAAGGATATTTACATGCCCCCAGCTTCCTTAACTCAAACCTTTCCTGTTTTGGATCCTAACGATTTTGCGTGCGTGGACGTGCGCGGCGCCTCTCAGGACAGGCACTGAGGAAGTCTTCGTGGACAGATCATGAGCGGGAGGCGGGCGTCCTGCGGGGTGGCTGCGGAGGGCGTCATGTCATCGTCTTCTGCCATCTATATGATAATGTCCCAATCCGTGCGCCTGTCACTTTCCTACCAGAGGGGATGTGCGCCCCCCTCCTGCCGCCGCTGTCCTTTCCTGAATGTATGCTTTTCCTGCACGTCTACGCCTATGCTTCCTTGCTTTCCTGCCTCCCTGCTGTCTGCCTCCCTGTTTTCTTCTTTCCTGTCTATATGCTTTTCTACCCGTCTCCCTCTCTACCTCCTGGCTTTCCTGCTTTCATTCCTTTGCATTTATTTGAATAGTAACGTTACCATATTCCTTTTAAACCGTACATATACAGCAAGCCAACTCACTTCCTTTACAGTTATCGGGAATATGCTTTGTGTCTGTCTGCCTCTCTGCTTTATTGCCTCTGCCTGACCTCTTTCCTTCCTTTGGGATGACGCCTGCACTCACCGACCCTCACCCACTAGAACCATATAGGCTACAACAAACTGATTTATCTTTGCCTCTGGAGTTGTTAGCATTAGTGTCTGTCTCCTGCATCCCTGTTTCCTTGCCTTCTTGCTTTCCTTCCTGCCTGCTTCTCCTCCTTCGTGATATGACTGTATAACGCTACCCTGTTTCCCTTAGAACAGTATAGGTGTAGCAAGCTGACTTACTCTTTTTACAGTAGTTGGGGATTGCATGTGTGTTTACCGAGTTTGAGTTATAGATGACGTAATACAGGAGGACGAGAGGTTAAGGAAGGTGAGGATGACCAGTGTGTAGTGTTAGGAGAGGGTGTATTTACCTAGTTAGGCTATATTTACCTAGTTGTAGTTTTAGAGGTCCTGGGCTTACGCTCGTGTGGTCCCGTCTCCATATCTGTATTTGTCCAGCTTTTCCTTTACACACTTCGCCGATACTACATCCTCACTTAGTCTGTTCCAAACCTCTATTTCTTTGCGGGAAACTATATTTTTTTATGTCTCTCAAGCACCTTCCTTTTCTCAATTCGCAATGTGTAGGTTAGGGGAGGGAATGATGGGAAGGGATGTGGAAATGAAGGAAGGAGGTTTTGAAAGAGGCTTATAGGGAGAGGTAAAGATAGGAAAGAACCAAAATTAGGAAGGAAACTGTGGAGGAGGTAGAGAATGGAAGAGGTAGGAAGGGACGTGTGTGAGACAAAGGGAGAGAGAGGTATAGATAGAAATTAAAGTGGAAAGAAAGTTGTAGAAGAAGGGGGAAAGAAAAGGACAGAAGGAAGGTAGAAAGGAATGAACAAATGTGTGGTAGAGGTAGAGATAAAAGGAGAGATGAAGGGAAGTAGAAAAGAAGGGAAGATAGACATAGAAGAGGTATTGAAAAGGGAAAAGGAAGAAGGGTCATTACTGTCGTTCTCTTTGCCCACCTTTACGTTCCTACTTTTTGGAGATGAAGGTGAAAAGTGGATAAAGGTCGTTACTAAGCTCAAGTCTTTGCGTCACCACATTCCTGCAAAGTTAAAAAGAAAAAAAACGTGTCCCATCTCGTACGTTGTGATCTTAACCCTGCATTACAGAGCCATTGAATCAGCTATCCACACACACACACACACACACACACACACACACACACACACACACACACACACACACACACACACACACACACACACACACACACAGTTGCCTCATAAAACCTGGCACCGTAACTCAATTTCAACGACTGTACCGTAAAGCGAGAGAGAGAGAGAGAGAGAGAGAGAGAGAGAGAGAGAGAGAGAGAGAGAGAGAGAGAGAGAGAAAGGCAGAAGGAACTTAAGACAGGAATTGTGAGCAAGTGTCTTTCTTTACGATCGTCGAGCTGTCTATAATCGTGACCACAGTGATCTCGAGGTCCGCGAGGGAGAAAGATAAGTCCCAGATGGAGGAGGAGGAGGAGGAAGAGGAGGAAAAGGAGGAGGAGGAGGAGGAGGAGGAGGAGGAGGAGGAGGAGGAGGTGTCGTGCGTGACCGAAAAGTTATTGTACGTTGGTCACGAAAATTCTTAGAAATAATACACCAACTAGGAAGTGTACGAGAGAGAGAGAGAGAGAGAGAGAGAGAGAGAGAGAGAGAGAGAGAGAGAGAGAGAGAGAGAAGAAACAGTAGGCCATAACGGTACACAAGAGGGGCGCAGGAAGGAGGGAAGGAGGACGGACGGACATGAGGACGGGTTTACTTGCCTCTCAACAGCCAAAGTTACTCTGTTATTGTAGCTCAGCCTGACTTGGATGGCGCGACGAGACTGTGCATGTCCACGGGTGATAGCCTGGGACACACACACACACACACACACACACACACACATAATATCCCCAAACCCATTAATCTCTTACAAACATTTTCTCATATTCTTTTCGTTTTATTATTTTATACAAACTATTCTTGCAGCAACAAAGACTGTCAGACTTTATTATGGATATTATTTTTTCCCCTCCTTCTCCAACCCTTCCCTTATCCACACTATCCCTTCCGCTATCCACCAGTCCCTTCACTATCCCTTCCACTATCCACCAGTCCCTTCACTATCCCTTCCCCTATCCACCAGTCCCTTCACTATCCCTTCCACTATCCACCAGTCCCTTCACTATCCCTTCCCCTATCCACCAGTCCCTTCACTATCCCTTCCCCTATCCACCAGTCCCTTCACTATCCCTTTCCCTATCCACCATTCCCTTCACTATCCCTCCCCCTATCCACCATTCCCTTCACTATCCCTCCCCCTATCCACCAGTCCCTTCACTATCCCTTCCACTATCCACCAGTCCCTTCACTATCCCTTCCACTATCCACCATTCCCTTCACTATCCCTTCCCCTATCCACCAGTCTCTTCACACAGAAATTATATTATCTTTCCAACCCGCAATTAGACGCTAAATGTGACAGCAGTAAAATTCCTACAAATTGTGAATTGATGATAATTATTGCGACTTGCATAAACAATTAGGAGAGAGAGAGAGAGAGAGAGAGAGAGAGAGAGAGAGAGAGAGAGAGAGAGAGAGACTGAACGAAGCCTTTGAATCCTCACTTGCTCGCTGAGATTCACTAACTCTTTCGGAACTTGGTGCAAAGGAGAAAAGTCGTCCAGGAAAATTAGTTCATGTAATCCCTTCAGCGGTTGTACTAGAAGGAGACTACTTAATTAAGAGAGCTGAACAAGAGGGAAGAAACTGCATGTCTGTAATATAAGTTCTCTTCACGCAGGAAACAGTGACTGGGAGGCGGTGAGAGAAGCACACAATCCGACGAGCAGACAAGTGTTAAATTTCAACTCCGCTATTTTTGTTGTTGTTATTTATGTTGCTGATGTAAGGATAACAGCCCTTTTTCTTTTTTCTAAATGGGTTGGTCCCGTATCGCTTCAACGCCTTCAAAATAGATAGGATGGTGTTCATTTCAGTTCAGTTGTTCTCTTCAGGTGGTGGGGCGAGGTACTGTCTTTGTAACTGCTCTTCTGTCACGAGTCTTTTCTCTTCTTTTTTCTTTTCTTTTCTGCTCCTGTATTTTGATTTTTTTTTTCCAAATTCCGTACTGCAGCTCCTTTTTATTCTCCATGTTTTCTTTACTGAATAAGAACTTTCCTATGATTTATGCGCAGAATCGAAATATTATTGGTTCCGAGTGTGCATATTTTTTGTATGGTTTACCTTTCCAAGTGGCGACAGGACGAGAAAGTGTAAAGAAAACGGAGGACAGTTTGCACCTCATCTCTTCGATCCCTCCTTTTATATTTTTCAAGTAAAATCATGAACTCAGTCATTGGTAAGTTATAGAAAATAGACCTATATATTTTGTGTGCATTGGTACTACGTGGCAAAAGAATTTATATGTTGCTCGTGTGTGAGAGAGAGAGAGAGAGAGAGAGAGAGAGAGAGAGAGAGAGAGAGAGAGAGAGATCATCTTCACCTAATTGACTTCATTGGCTTACCTGGTGTTGATTGTCTCACCTGTCACTCCCGAGGGCGACTTATAAATACACGTGCAATGTGTGTTTCGCCCTCGGGTGTCGCGTCAATGCAACTCTGGCATCGAGGTGGCTTGGAATGGTATAATTTTAGCGTCTGTTTTAACGTTTTTGTTTTTCTATTATTCTGTTTCGTGTTTGTCATGCAAGGCTGATGAGGCTTCTGTTTGTTTTTTTTGTTTTGTGTTGAGAAACATTTTCGTGCCGCGACGAAAATCATGTTTCTGTCAGCCGCGTGTTGCTCTCTTTCCTGTATTTTCTTTACTTGTCGAAAAATAATTTGCTTGTCATCAGGTACTCTTGCTGAAATGTTAGATTTTGCTGTCTGCCTGTCTATCAGTGTCAGTCTGTCTGTTTGTCTGTCTGTCTGTCAGACCCCTCTAAAAAAACTCCCGAATGTGTCTCCCTCCCCATGTCATGCGTCCACCTTTTGGACCAGTGGTTCCCAAACTTTTCCGGGCCGGCACCCCCTTGGCTCCCAGGTGAGTCCCTCGAGCCCCACCACCACACACCTGCGAACACACACCTCTTTCTCGGCATTTGGTGTGCTGCTAATTGAAAACAAACATGTATTTTACAAATAAAACTTGCATTTGTAAACTAATTTACTCAGCAGTTTTAGTTGTTTCACAACATGGAAGGGTAAATCAACATCACCAGTAACCATAGTTCATTCTCTTCACAGTTATTTTTAATGGGATGGATGTGCTTCGTCAGGGATATCAGCTTCTCAACATCAGGCCTTCATTTGTCATTCATATTTTGTAAAAAAAATAAGTTATTAATTACTTCTAATGCTTCCCCCTCACCCCCCCCCCCCACCCCCCTTCAGATATTTCCACCTCCCTTTTTGGGAACCATTGATTTAGACCTTGTAAAACCACGAGTAACACTTTCGCCACATCTCAACTGATTTAAATTTGGAATATAATATAGATGGCTTTAAACTCTTCAACAGACATCGTGGTAACCGTACGGGGTGAAGGAAGTGCCCTTCATGTTAAAAGTTGTTTACAGCCTATTGATAGAAAACCAAGAGACAGTTATGTCCAAAACCTGTGCGTGTGTGTCAATACTCGGGGATATTAAATCATTACTTCCGTCACCGACAAGACTCCATTCTATGCTGACCCTGAAATTTATAGTATTTTGCCTTAAAAACAGTGTCACTGGTTTTATTGGGATTTTAGCCTCCCACACAGGCCGAATGGCTCTGATACTGAGGGAAGATCACAGAGAATGCTTGAAGTGCTGGATAATGATAAAACATTATTAATATTTTTACTGTCAACATAAAGGTAGCAAAACAAAGGTATTCTTAAAGTGAACATTTTGGAAGGAAGGAAACTTTTCTCCAGGTCTTATTTTCCCTCCGAAGAGAAAGCAATCCTTGGCAAACGCATTCAAATATTCATTACATATCTTCATGGTTTCCGCTTCCCTTGCTTCCCATTCTCCCGCTCCATTAAATCGTTTCCTTTTGCTCTCTCGGTTTCTTCTTTATTTACACCGTTCTCTCATTTTTCTCGTTTCTTCCTCCCATCATAGTTGTCCTTCTTAATGATTTTCCTACTTTTTTGTGTGTTCCGTGTTTTTGTGTTTGTCATTTGTCTGTCTTCTCGTCCGTCTGTCCATCTGTTAGTTTGCCTTCTCTCTCTCTCTCTCTCTCTCTCTCTCTCTCTCTCTCTCTCTCTCTCTCTCTCTCTCTCTCTCTCTCTCTCTCTCTCTCTCTCTCTCTCTCTCTCTCCCCCCATCAGGGCAGCCAGACTCGGAAGGCTCCTCAACGAAGCAGTGCGTGTCATCCGAGCAAAAAACGAGTCACGGCCACGTCCCTCCACCCCGCCCGTGTAAATAGACGCTGTGCATCGCAACAAACCCGTAACCGTGATCCCGCAAGTACCACCACCTCTATTACCAAGCCTCTAGATAACTTAAAAATCCTTAGTTTCAATGCACGTAGCCTAAGAAACAAATTTGATGAACTGAGATGTCTTGCTTTAACAGAAAATTTTGACATAATTGCTATAACCGAAACATTTATCGACACCACAAATATTGATTTAAGTTCCGAATACAACATAGATGGCTACAGACTCTTCAACAAAGATCGTGTAAACCGTAGAGGCGGTGGCGTCGCCCTTTATGTCAAAAGTTATTTGCAACCCACTGACAAAACACTGGGAAACAGTAACGTTGAACATTTGTGCGTGCGAGTAAACATTGCAAAAGTCAATTTAAATATATCTGTCACCTACAGACCTCCCGGGCAATCACTCGATGACGACCTTGAAATGTACAGCGTCTTAAGGCAGTCACTTAATAACAGCGACTCACTGATATTAGGAGACTTTAACCTCCCCCATATCGACTGGGCGACACTGTCAGGTACAGAAGGCGAGTCACATAGAATGATCGAATTTCTAGAAGAAAATTATCTAAGCCAAATGGTTTCTGAGCCAACTCGTCAAAATAATATACTCGACCTTGTTATAACGACCCAAGATAACCTAGTCAGTAGTGTCACGGTAGGAGGACACCTCGGTTCTTGCGATCATAAATTAGTGCGCGTCGACATTAAAGCTCAATCATTAGTGACTGAAAATAAAGTAAAGGTGCCCAATTTCAAAAGAGCTAACTTCGTAGAAATCCGACAAAAACTAACAGAAATACAACTATCAGATGACGGCAACGTAGAGGAAGCCTGGCTAAGCCTTAAAAATCACTTACTCACTCAGCAGAACACATTCGTCCCCTTGTGCGAGAAGCGAATTAACACTAATAAAAGCCCACCGTGGTTTAATAGCGAAATTAAACAATCAGTCAGTGAGAGAAAATTGTTTTACAGGTTAAAGAAAGAACAAAGCACGCCCGAAAACATTAGACTTTATAATGATGCCAGGCGACGAGTAAAAAGACTAGTAGGTCAGGCAAAGCGTAGATATGAAGAAAATATTGCAGCCAACTGTAAAAATAATCCGAAATCTTTCTTCAGTTACATAAACAACAGAAAGGCGATCAAAAGTGGTATTGGACCTTTAACAAACAGCGACGGTGCACTAGTGACTGACAGCCAACACATTGCAAACCTCTTAAACAATTACTTTTCCTCGGTGTTTAATACTAACAGTCTTCCTCTCGCTACCACCAACACCAGTACTATTGTAAATCTCGAGCATGCATTGCCTAATTTTGAAATAACAACCGATGAAGTCCTTAAAGCTCTCCATTCACTTAAAACAAATAAAAGTCCTGGACCTGACAAAGTATATCCAACTCTGCTTAAAGAAACAAAGAGCGAAATACTCTCCTCCCTCACAACCGTATTCAATATGTCCTTGCGACAAGGCATCGTCCCTTCAGATTGGAAAAAGGCTAACGTGACACCAATTTTCAAGAAAGGAGATAAAAAAGTACCAGGTAATTACAGGCCCATTAGTCTAACTTCGGTTGTAGGTAAGCTACTTGAGGGCATAATTAGAGACAAAATTGTGAGTTACCTTGAAAGCCACTCATTGATTGGGGACTCACAACATGGCTTCCGAAACAAAAGATCCTGCCTATCAAACCTATTAACCTCTTATAACGACCTCTTCACTGTTTATGACGTAACCAAATCACTGGACGTAGTCTATCTTGATTTCCAGAAAGCGTTTGATAAAGTCCCGCATCATAAATTACTTTACAAATTAAAGCAAATAGGTATTGACGGTCAAGTAAACCAATGGATCGCGAATTGGTTGAGCAACAGACAACAAAGAGTAGTGATTGACGGATTTAACTCAGAGTGGGCGCCTGTCACTAGTGGCGTCCCTCAGGGCTCGGTCCTTGGCCCAGTGCTCTTCATTATTTACATCAACGACGTGGATGTTGGACTCAATAACCGCATTAGTAAATTTGCAGACGACACAAAGATTGGTAACTTGGTTCTCACTGACGAAGACAGGCAAAGCCTCCAAGAGGATTTGCACAAAATTTCAGCTTGGTCGGATAGATGGGAGATGCCCTTTAACGTAGATAAGGGATCTTTTCCGTTTGGCGTACAGCGCTAAAATTAATTTTAATATAGATTTTCTTATGTATTTTTGTCCGTAGAATCCGAATATGACAACCGTTTTATGGAGAAACGAACAGTTTTTAAGTTATTTTCCTTTGAAGTTATTTTCTCCCTTTTTTTTACTCTTGAAAATAGGGGATAATGTTTACGAAAGTGCGTCGCCTCCTCTGCTGGCCGCGGCAACGCTGCAGCCGCCGCAGCCTCAAAATAGCTCGCAGAGGGCTTAGGGTCGGGGAGCATATTTAAACTACTCCAACCGAACTTTACGACCTACTAACGGGGGGGCTGCGCCCCCCTCGACCCCCCCTAATAACCAGGGGGGGCTACGCCCCTCCCTGGACCCCCCCCTCATGTATATGTGACTTATTTCAGCGAGGAGGTATTTCTCGCAACACCCGCTGCAGCCTCGCCGCGGCCAGCACCAGAGGCGACGCGCTTTCGTAAACATTATCCCATATTTTCAAGAGTAAAAAAAAAGTCCTTGAATTGGATTTTCAAAGCGTTTCCATGACTGCTGAAGGTTTGCAAACGGAAAAGATCCATAAATTGTATATAATACTGAATATTACGACTTTTTAAAGTTTGAATTCCTTCAGTAATAGATAGGAAGAAAATAACTTTAAAGGCAAATAACTCAAAAACTGTTAATTTCTCCAAAAAAATAATGTGATATTCTGATTCTACGGACAAAAATACATAGAAAAATCTATATTAAAATTACTTTTAGCGCTGTACGCCAAACGGAAAAGACCCTAGATAAGTGCCAGGTCCTTCAAGTTGGAACGAGGAATAAGAAGTTCGAATACGAAATGCGCGGCGTTAAACTCAAAAGCGTTCAATGCGTCAAAGACTTGGGGGTCAAAATCGCGTCAAACCTCAAATTCTCACAGCAATGCATCGATGCAGCAAATAAAGCGAACAGAATGTTGGGCTTCATTTAAAGAAACTTTGTATTCAAGAATAAAGATGTAATACTCCCGCTCTACAACAGTTTAGTCAGACCCCACTTGGAATATGCGGTACAGTTTTGGTCCCCCCACCATGCAAAGGATATTGCTAAATTAGAAGGTGTTCAGCGTCGGACAACGAAAATGATCCCTTCCTTGCGCAACAAATCCTACGAAGAAAGGCTTTCTACCCTTAACATGTTCTCTCTTGAGAAACGTCGCCTCCGAGGAAAACTGATCGAATGTTTTAAAATACTTAATGGTTTCACGAATGTAGACAGATCAACATTGTTTATGATCGATGACACTCTGCGCACGAGGAACAATGGCGTAAAACTCAGATGTAGACAAGTAAATTCAGACTGCACCAAATTTTTCTTCACCAACGTTGTAGTGCGAGAATGGAATAAGCTTCCACCGTCAGTGGTCCAGTGTAACACGATTGACTCCTTCAAAAATAAGTTCGACCGTCACTTCCTTCAACTTAATATCAACTAGAGTAGAAATGCAACGTTTTGGAGTCTTCTGATTAATGTAAAATCACTTAGGTTTAAGGACAGACCACCAAGTCTGGACCATGGGGTCTGTGTGGTCTGATTTTCTATGTAAATCTATGTAAATCTCTCTCTCTCTCTCTCTCTCTCTCTCTCTCTCTCTCTCTCTCTCTCTCTCTCTCTCTCTCTCTCTCTCTCTCTCTCTCTCTCTCTCTCTCTCTCTCTCTCTCTCTCTCTCTCTCTCCCCCCTCCCCCCGCCTAACGACCTTGTTTTATACTCCAGTAGTGAGGTAGTTAGATATACTTTTTGATGGTCACTTTGCATTTTGAGTAACTTATTTCAGTGATGTAACCTCATTTATATGCTTGTATCTTCGTAATTTTACTCCAACTTGAGAAAAATATGTTTGTCAAGTTTCCTTCGTATTCTTCAGGCAGAGGATTCGAATGCTTCACATGGAGGACTCGAACACGGTGCACGCGGTTCATCAGCTTCGCCTGGTACTACTGCATTTGGACGCTGGCTGCAGTGGAGGTGAGTCACGTGAACCAAACTCTCCTCATTTTCCTGTGTCCTTAATGTTATCAGGTGTCGCAGGTTGATTAGAGTACACTACATGGTGATATTGTTCGTTCAAGGAAATGACAATACTCTCTAGATAAGATATTAGTAAGGACGACAATTAAATAATGAGAAAGTATACGTAACTTCTTAATGTGGCTCAACAAGCATTAATCTCCTTGTAGTACTAATATCCCATTCTTTCTTCGTCAGCCCTGAGAGGAGTAGGCCTGCAGGGTATTCAAGGCAGCCACTGATCTTCCGTCTTGTAAGTGGGGCCAAGCAAGCAGCGGATGAGCAGTGCAGGTTCAAGGATCGTGTGGAGCTTTGCGGCTGGTAAGATAACGCTTGAAATACTTTTGCCATTTTTTGTGTGTGTGAAACGAGGAACCGTGTTAAGAGTCATCAGCCTAGTTAAGTGCATTACCTGCATTTGTGGTTAAATGTGATGTGCGGTGTTTTTTTTTTTTTTTTTATTGGAACACATCGGTTGCCTCTTTGGGTTAAGATTCGTATTAGGTCCGTGCCAGTATCTCATGATCTACTTTATGAAACATCACTATCTCTTCATATATCTTTTCTACAAACCTTCAACAGTCATGGAAACGCTTTGAAGATCCAATTCAAGGACTTTTTTTTTTACTCTTGAAAATAGCCCCCCCTGGTTAGAAGGGGGGGTCGAGGGGGGCGCAGCCCCCCCGTTAGTAGGTCGTAAAGTTCGGTTGGAGTAGTTTAAATATGCTCCCCGACCCTAAGTCCTCTGCGAGCTATTTTGCGGCTGCGGCGGCTGCAGCGTCGCTAGAGGAGGCGACGCGCTTTCGTAAACATTATCCCCTATTTTCAAGAGTAAAAAAAAAGTCCTTGAATTGGATTTTCAAAGCGTTTCCATGACTGTTGAAGGTTTGTAGAAAAGATATATGAAGAGATAGTGATGTTTCATAAAGTAGATCATGAGATACTGGCACGGACCTAATACGAATCTTTACCTCTCTTTGTAACATCTTTTGGGGAAGCCACGCAAATTAGGTCGCAAGGAAACAATCCAGAGCCCTAAGCCATCATAAGGGGAATGTTGGTGAAATTGAAGTTTAAGGCAATAGTGCTCCTTATCTTTTTTTCCCCTATCCACAACAAACTAGGGGTCCTGGTGGCAAAGTGGATTTGAGCGACGTTATTATTAATTTCTGACGGGAGATGTAGAGGTTAGATATACTGGAAATGATCGGACCTTTTATATGAGGACGACTTTAACTACGTGCCTTGTATTGTCTGAAACAGCAATTATACCTCTCTCTCTCTCTCTCTCTCTCTCTCTCTCTCTCTCTCTCTCTCTCTCTCTCTCTCTCTTCCCCCCACCCACCCACCCCGACCATACGACCTTGTATTTTTATGGAGTCCGATAGTGAAACAGTTAAAATACTTCTTGATGATGACTCCTTGCGTTCAGTGAGGTTAATTTTATAGTGGTCCCATCTGTGCTTGTCTTTTCTGATTTTAATCCAGCTTGAAAAAAAAACGGTAATCGTTTCCTTCGCATGCCTCACGAAGGGGGATTCCTATGCTTCACATGGACGAGTCCAACGCGGCGCTCGGTTCATATGGTATTGCATTTGGACGCTGGCGGCGGTGGAGTCTCGCAAACTTGGCTCGTTTTCATATATTGTTGAAACCGTGTCGTAGCTTTACTTAATATTACATGAAGATATTGTTCTTGTAAGGAAATAGTAGTTTTGTTGAGGCAAGGTATTGGTAAGGGTGAAAAAAGGAGGCTTTTTAACTCAACGTGGCTGTTCAGGGCAAACGGTGGGTAGTCTGCCTGGGCTCACCCGGTGATACTTATCACCTCCTCCCATTACTTCGTGAGTCCTGAGAGAAGTTGGTCTTCTTGGTACCCTAGCCAGCCACTGATCTTCCGTCTCTAGGATTATCTTGCACGTGGGGCCCGGCAGGTGGTGGATGTGAAGTGCTGGGTCAAGGGTTGTGTGGAGCTTTGTGACAGGAAATGTAACTCGCCTAATCAAACAAACGGGAAGCACACGCCAAGAGGCGCCTCGCTTCACTCACCCACCGACGCCACCCCAGACGGTCATAAGCTATACCTTCAATATCATCATAAGTTCAATATTTTTTTTTAAATCTTCATTGCTGTATTAATATTTCCTCAACAGCTGCTTTTTGGATTGTAAAGTCACACCCAGCAGACTACTGACACTGTCATCTTGGGGGCGCGTCGCCTCGCCCACCTTACGCCGGTCGATTTTAATGTCCTATTCATCACTCTGGTAGCCATTTCCTTCACAAATTGCTCTTTTCAGACATTTCAATTGCTAACTGGATGGATTTAGAGATACATTACTATTATTTGGTTCACTACATGGGTCTGTTTATGTATTGCCAAGTTCCTCATAGCTTGGGCCTTCACCTAAATTTAATGTTATATTTTCATATAATTCTGTACACTAATTGGGCTAAGAAATACCCATTCGTGGAATTTTAGATTAGCAATATTTGCTTCTACTGTAGCCTGATATATTGTTTGGATTAAAATTACACAATTGCATGAAAGGTTTTAGTTGGCTTAGTCCGCACACCAAACTTGTAAAAGACATCTTAATTTATTGTGAAAAAAAAAGTCACATGAGGAGGCTGATGGCAGACCCATGTCCCTTGAGGAAATGCATTTGAATACAAGCTCAGACAAGGTATTGTTAATTACATAGATACTACAGGCTACATACCAGAAAGTGTAGCATATTATCAGATCTTCTTGACATAGTATTTTAGTGTCTCTAAAAGGCTCAGTTATAGCCTACTTAATTGCCAGCACTTGATGCAATTTAAGTACTAAAATTTGGATAATATCATCAGATCTTTCTGAGTGTGATTAATGACCTTGTAAGCTGTAGCAACCTTTGTTGCAATGTGTACATGCTAGATATTGTAACTTTTTATCCGAATTCTCTGAAAGACAGTGTCCAATGACCTTGTAAGTTGTATCAACATTTATTGCATGTCCTAGTATCGTGTTGAGCTCGGTTCACTGGCTCATTGGATTTGTAGGGTTTTTTTTCTCAACCGAGCAGTGATAATTTTTTTTTTTATTCTATAACAATCTAAATGGACAGAAATAGCAGTTTTTACTTATTTGTACATGTTTGTGGTTAAATCTAGTACATTATATTGCTGGCACTCAGGTGAGTAATGTCACTTACACCTTCCTTGCAAGCCTGGTGTGCAGCAAAGTTAATACTAGTGCAGAGCCAAATTTAAAGTAGTACACACTATGAAGAGCGGGTGGTAATAATTGTACTCGATTCTTTTATCCAGCTGCTGCTTCTGACCATATAGATGTGAAGTAATAGTAACATGGCATGATGAAAACACTATTTTCAGACTGGACAAACGGGTACCTGAAGCTGAGAGTTCATCCCTCAATTCCCCAAGTCCCCACTTAAGCCAAGTTATCACCCTGGTGCCATGAACCACATCAATATGAACCTCAAGTGCTAAATGCTGATGGAGTCTCCAGATGGAATCACAGGTCTGTTGCCTGCATATGTCAGCTGAGTTACATGATAATGTCTAGCAGCTAATTGAAGTGATGCCCTGTTCCCTCTGGAATTCCCTGTGGCTGTGGCAGGAAGGCAATCAATTCTTCCTTTTCCTCTGAAACATTGACTCATCCCCATTTCTTTCTCAGGTAATAAGTGTCTACTCAGAATCGAGGCACAATGTAATCTATGGCAGTGCTCTTTATCTTTCTCCACCGCAGACATGTAGACATTGAAAAAGGTATCTACTTCAGATGGTCACCCCAGCTTCATTCTTTTGACGAAATCAAAGCTTGTTAAATTTAGAAGACTAAAGTAGATTCACTTTTCTTTACCAAACAACCTAGCCTGTGATTCCCTATAATCACCTTCAGCCATTACGAGTCTTCTGCAGGACGAAGACCTCTCCCAATGTTAGTGTACTCCATCCTGTTGCAGTAAATGCTTTAATTTCATCTCCACCTCATCCTTTGCCTGTTCTTACCTTTTTTAGAATTTAGCTACCACTCATTTACTTTCATCGTCCATCTGTTAACAGTTCTAAGCATAATATGACCTTCCCAAGTCTATTTCTTATTCCTGAGTCATTAAAATTTCAACCTCTGCCTGTTCTCTAATCCATGATGCTCGCTTACTCACTGTTATACCCAGTATTTTTCTCTGTTCCTTATCTACAAACAACAGTATAAGTCCAATAATCCCAGTGGCAGTAGACAGAAGCTGGAAGGTCATTCAGATTCATCATTAATTGGGTTATCTCCTTAAAACTTATTGTACTTGTCACTTTGTCATCATTCTCAATGCTTGTCTTGAGACTACCACTTGTAAAGCCGTGGGAGCTATCTTTCCAGTGATATAGGGCTCTATGCAGTTTGAAAAGCTCCTTTATTGCAACATATTAACAAAGCATGTCATAAGGGATAACAGAAAATGTAATTCAAGTATTTTACCTTCTAGAGTCTAGACTGCAGCAATGCTAAGAAGGATATTATTTGAGGGATAATTTAATAAATAAATGTCAACAAAAAATGTATATCATAATTATATAAATTTATTTAACCGGCACCAGGAGTACCTTACTAATTTGAGCATACAGATGCACCACCAAAGACATGATGCGTCTGGGTTGCCACTGGTGCCAACCTAACTCTCACACCATGTCTATTGGTTCCAAGGACCCATGGGTGTTCAATAGTTTCTTGCTGAATGTACTTTTTTGGAGGCATAATAGATGGTAGAGGGAGTTGCTGTGTCCATATTGGTATTTGACTGCTGCTTTTTTTTCAGGTATGGTGCAATGTGGACCCTGCCAGGAGTCAGCTGTACTGGCAAGGATCTTAAAAATGGTACTACAATACACCACTCCCTGTAGCTCCAATGGGGAAATTGTGTAATCAGTTGATGGTGGCATTGCCAAATGATTGTGAGGAAGACTTTCCCCTTCCTCCCTTGGTGGATATTGTAACTCTTCTGGAGGTTATTATTACCCTGCTAATACTACTATTGGGATTTTTAAGAAAAGCATTCACATGAGTGTGTGTGGCAGGAGTAGAGTGGGAGACCGTGACAATCTGTGAGTGGTAAAGAAGTGAGCACAGTGGAGGTGGCACCCAGTGATGGTCCGTGTGCGGCTGCCGCCCTCACCACCAGCTGAAACTTCTCCCTCATGTTCTATTTGCCTGAAACTACAATGTGAGACTTTCCTTGGTGCTGCATAGTGAAGGGCAGACCAGTAGCCTTCTTCCTCCATACATCCTCCTGCTTCAGTACTCCTAAGAGGAGGTTATGGCCACTTGCATTCAGCACACACACATGCACAGCTGACATGGTCAGCTGGCTGCATCACCTGTGAATATACATGTGTATGTGTGTGTGCATGGGTGCTGGATTCAAGTGACCATAGCCTCCTCTTAGGAGGACTGAAGCAGGAGGATGTGTGAAGGAAGAAGGCTACTGGCCTGCCCTTCACTATGCAGCCCCAAGTAAAGTCTCACATTGTAGTTTCAAGTAAATATAATATGAGGAATAGACTTCATTTGGTGGTGAGTCGGCAGCCACACACAAGTCTCCACTGTGCCACCCACGGACTGTCACGGTGTCACTCTACTCCCACCACAACAGAGACTATCTCACGTGAGTACTTTTCATCAAAATCCCCAATGACTGCTGGATCAACAGGGTAATAAACATCTCCGGGAGACAAGAGTTACCATGTTCACCAAGGAAGGATGAGGAAAATTCTTCATCACAGCCATTTGGCAGCGCCATTATCAATCGGATACAAAATCCCAATCAGACCTCTACGGCAAGTGGTGTATCTTCTTACCATTTTCATAAGATCTGTTTGGTATTTGGCCTGGATGGAGAAGACGTCTGGCACATTGTGGTGGGACAAATCTGCAAGGCAAACTTCTGAAGCTGAGCATTTTAAGAATATATTTAATATTCTTTAAAATAGTTTCATTTAAAACAACCACATGCTTGCAGTGGTCTTCTGGAGGGTCTTTGAAGTATTTGACTAATACTGCCAAAAACGGCAGGAAATGCATTTTACTGGACCAGTAACAAGAATTGTAAAATCATATCTACTATATAGCCTATGACTGAGACAGTACTACAATAATAGAAGAGGAAGAGTAAAGGTGCCACACCGTATCATCTACAATAGTTGTCCATTCACTTGAAGTTGGATACCTTAGTTACTAGTTGGCAGGCAGGGTAGGTTCACAAAATATTTGTTAAATCATCAGTTACAGAAAATAGGTAAATTTTGTTAATATTATTAGATAAAGCAGTGATTGTATAGCTATAAAATTATCATCAAACATGACGAGGTGAGAAAACAGTAATTAACGTGAGTAGAAATCTGAGAATAACCATTACTGTTTATACCACCTTTTATTTATCCAAATTCGCAGCAATTATGGAATCCATTTTAAAATATAACATTTGGTCTCTTACATAAAATTATTCTGAATATGATGGTAGTTTCATATTTTAGACAAGGAAGGTTTTGTATAAGGTGGTATTAACATTGTTATTCTCTTAACTTCTCACCAGAATTATTTCATTACTTCTCACCAGAATTATTTCATTTTTCCACCCTATCAAGTTTGAAATAAATTTATAGCTGCACAACCACTGCTTTAATAATAACAAAATTTACCTACTCGTATCTTGTATAACATGAGCTACGTAATATATATTTTGTGCACCTACCCCGCCTTCCTACAGGCAGTTAGCAGCATCCTTACTTACTTGCCTAGGAAATAATGGATCTAGCTGTAAGTGAATGAACAACTACAGTAGATGATACGGTTTGTTACTTCTGTACTCTTCCTGTTCTATTACTGTTACTGCTCTCAGTGATTATGGACCATAGTCGACATGACTTTGTATTCTTCCTGCTCTGTTCTCCACTCAGTTGTTGACAGGAGTGGTATTTCACTACACAGACATGATGAAGAATACACAACAATAGTATAGGTAAAGCAGGGGGCAAACTTATAAAATGGTGAGAAATGTAGGATTAGCATTCCACTACATGGATAAGGATATGATGAAAAAGTTAATAACCACTATGATTAGACCAAAATTGAAATATGCAGAGGTGGTTTGGTCTCCTTATATGAAGAAACACAAAAAATCTAGAAAGAATACAAAGGATGGGAACAAAAATGGTTCCGAAACTGGAGGGATTGACATATGAAGAAAAATTAAAGGAAATTGACCTACGAACACTGGAACAAAGAAGAGAAAGGGGAGACCTAATACAAATTTATAAATTATTCAGTAAAATGGAAGAAGAAGATAATGAGGAGTTACTACTAAAAGAAGGAATAAACACCAGGAACACAAGAGGACACAGTAAAAAATTGAGAAATTGATGAATGGAAGATGTTTGAGAGACAAAAAGAAATATAGAGGTTTGGAACAGACTAAGTGAGGATGTAGTATCGGCAAAGAGTGTGCAAATCTTTAAGGAAAAGTTGGACAAACACAGATACGGAGATGGGACCACACGAGCGTAAGCCCAGGCCCTGTAAAACTACAACTAGGTAAATACACACTACCCTTTCTTACACTGGAACAAAGAAGGGAGAGAGGTGATCTTATCATGCTGTATAGGTAAGTTGGTAAATAAGTTTGATGAGGTGGATGGAGATGACCTCTTCTTAACTGCAAGAACACAGGGGCTGAGAGGACATAGGAAGAAACTTAATAAAGAAACCTGTTTGAGTGACTTAAAAAGTATAGTTTTCCACATTGAAGTGTTGACTTAAAAAGTATAGTTTTCCACATTGAAGTGTTAACACATGGAACAGCTTGCGGGAAGAGGTGGTGGAGGCTAGCAGTGTCCAACAAACGAAGGAAAGGCTGGATAAATGTAGATATGGAGACAGGACTATTAAAGCTTAGCTCAGGCTTGGTAGACTACAAATAGGTAAATACACACACACACACACACCCACCCACACACACACACACACTACCCTTACTTTACTTATTTTCTCTCTTTCCCACATTTCATCTCTTTGCATCCTTGAGCCTTACATCTTTCTTCTCCTCTTGCTCCTATACATCACTTTTTGCCTTCTTGCTTAGTTTGCTTTCTTTGCCTGATTCCTTCACCAGTCTTACCCATCTCTTGTCATCCATCCCTTTCTTTATTCTTGCTACCTTATCCATCTCTTTTGGACACCTCTGGTATCACTTCCATTATTCCAATTACCATTTTCACAGTAGGCTAGCTTTCAACCAATCTTAAATTATCCATTAATGTTCTCATGCTTTAAAGTTATTCTGTGCTACTTTCCTTTCATCTCTCTCTCTCTCTCTCTCTCTCTCTCTCTCTCTCTCTCTCTCTCTCTCTCTCTCTCTCTCTCCTACAACTACTACTGTTACTACTACAATCCCAAAAGGAACCCACCCACCCACTAGCATCCCAGTGCTGATGGCTAGACTCACCTCTATGAGGGCCAGACTGAGATGCTGATGTCTACATATCGAGAGATGCATTCAGGAGATATTAGAAGCCTGGTTGGAGGCTGCAGTGGTGCAGGCTACCTCCGGGGTTGGTAGGGTTCTGGAAGGTCATGCATGGTGATGGCTGTTCATCCTCCTGCAAGACCAGAATGTCTTAATTGGGGATTAACATTGTGCGCGCGCGCATGTGTGTGTGTGTACCTTATTGTAGTTTTATGTAAAAATGTTGCTTTTATTAACTTGTAGTTTTCTATAATCTACATAGGCCTTCCATTTTTTTTCAATCTAGTAGGGAATTTTAACCATATATGCAAAAGGGGGTATGGAGGGAAGAATCAATTCCTATATATAGAAGGGTGGTGGTGGTAGTAAAAAGGTAAAGAGCTACAGCTCTAAGCTTTCCGCACACGCACGTAGAGTTGTAGTGCGGCGACTATGCCTGATGAACGAGCCTCCCATAACCCACTTAGCCAGTGGGGTGTCTCTTTGGCCGACTCGGTAAAGGAGTGGCCGCGGGTTCAATCCCAGGCAGCCGGCGAATACCCTCACTTTGTCTTGATTAATTTCTCGTGTGTTTCGATACACGCAGAGGACGTGTAGGAAAATAGAAAAACAGAAAAATAAAATCCCGGGGCATGACAGAGTGACCTCGAGTGTGTCTAGAATATAAAAATTAGTGACTACACTGACTGTTCGAAATCTTCGTCTTAAAAATACCACAATACAGCATTGTAGTGACTGCAGTACTTTGGATGTCTCTATGCAGATGAAACAAGACAAAAAAAAAAAAAAAACGGTAGGCCACATCATAAAATCTGGTGCTACCTTCGAACCTCGAGGCTAGACAATTAAGGCAAAAACCAGCCCTTTTAGTAATGCACATTAAATACTATTCAGTTAATTGAATTAGTTTACAGCTGTGAAGTTAATAACAGCACACTGAGGGTGTGAAACGTATACCATCAACTATTATTACACTTACCAACATAAGGAGGGTTTAAGCGTCCCGAAAACGGTACCTCGATCTGCAGCTCATATGGAAGCTCGCGAGACGAACATGCGGATTTATCAACTATCTCAAACGTAAAACAGTGTGGCAAGGGGTAATACCAGCACCATCATTGGGTGCTGCGTGGAGGCCATACGGGTTGAAAAGCGTCCACGGAAAATAAACAACAGGTAGGAAGATACCGCTATTCATTCGACCCAGGCTAGTTCGAACCACTTCCTGGACGGTTCGAGCCAATGGCGGATTCGGACCTCATTGTGTTTTACTTACTAGTTTGATAAGCACGGAACGAGCTATGCCCTTGTTAGGCGTACATTATATGGCGAGTTTAATATGTCAGGGTCAGCCAAGTCATTAGTTCGAATCGGTCATAATGAGCTTGCATAAAGACGATGAAGGTGTAGGAGGGAAAGAAAAAATATGCGACAACCAGCACCGGACACTCCACAGCCACGCACATCACCTCGCCCAGCCTCCTCCAGCCCGTGACGCCCAACGATACACCTTACATTACAGGAGTATGATAAAAAGCTGCATACTCACCGCCATGATGACAAATCTCTGCGCTTCGTCGTCAGGGATGCGTTGAAGAGCGTCCGGCCCGTGCTCGCCATGCCTCTGGTCCGAGTGGCCTCCTCAGTGTTCAACCCTCACTGCGCAGGCGTTGGTTCAGTTCAGTTCACTTGTGCAGTTTCCACACTTCTTGTCGTACACAGCACAATGTATTTTCCGGTTTGTGACACATAACGACTGCCAAAACTAAAACACATTAACGATTAACGGTCCTGACAATATATAACGAATTGAATATCGTAAGTTGTGTGGGTATGACATTTTTTGGTATGAAACCGAGAAGTACAATGTTATGAGTACGACAATCTGTTAACTTATGACTATGGGAGGTATTTTTAAACATTTCGGCGTAGGAGTTATGGGCATTTCTAGGGGTAGTTTAGTGATCCTAGTGGTAGTTTAACCTTTCTTTTCTGTGCCATGGACCTACAAAAACTCTCACTAGAACCCGACTGATCTCCTTTTCGACCTCTGGAGATAGTTATGTGAGCAAAAGCGTCTAAGAACACCACTATCTATATATATATATATATATATATATATATATATATATATATATATATATATATATATATATATATATATATATATATATATATATATATATATATATATATATATATATATATATATATATATATATATATATATATATATATATATATATATATATATATATATATATATATATATATATATAAAGAATCAAGCACCCCATGCCCCCCCTCTGCCTGCTTTACTGATTGGCGGAATAGGTAGAGCGCTGACTTTCTCGCATCAGAACATTAATTTGTGCTACTGCTTCAGTTATGCCTCATCCTCTGTTCTGAGATAAAAAATAAAAAAATTGGAAATTACCTGGCCATGCTAAAGCTGATTAAACCAAATGCACTAGGCTAAAACAAAGAGAGGCTGTAGTTCAGTATTGCTCCTGCTATGTTCTGAAGCGATTCGAATAGAGGTTGGGGTAACTGAAAAACAAATTCACAAAATTCTTGTATTTTCACCAACATCGTTAGAACAAATCTACCTTTTACCTGAAGAAAGGGTATTACAGAGGTGAGCCTGAACACCACAGCCCCTCCAGAGCAGAAAATTTCAATCTTATAGATAAGAAAATCAAACTAATATACCACACTATCCATATAAATTTCTGAGCTTAAATCTTTCCTGAAACACCTTCAGATGACAATAATAGAATAATCCTTTAATCACTATCATTTCATTTACATTATTCTAGTAGGTTAACTTGTTTCAAATTATATTTGAGGCATAGATAATGCAAGAAGCCATAAATAATACCACTGGTCAAATATAAGAGTTCATTTCTTTTTCTCTAATGTGAAAAATCGTGTTACTAGCCATTTATGGGTCCCTTTGATCTACTTAACATAGAGACCTAAAATACTAGATTTAATCAAAATTATTTCTACTGGCTTGCTTTTCAACCACTTTAAATAGCTATCTTTGTCTTGGCAATATCATTGGGAGGTTGGACAACATTCTACAGTATTTGTGCTTCTGAAGTTGAACTACATTCATCAGCAGCGTTGTTACCAAGTTGTTTTAGCCAGTGAATGGCTTTTAGACCCAATTTTTTTTGTTTTATGTAAGTGTGTGTTGTAATGCAACTTTTTTTTCTTGTTTATTTTAAGTAAGTACTTTTGCATTCCAGCCATCCTAATGACCTGGGACTGAGTCTTCAAGTTGCCAGTGGCCCTCTACATGGGAAGAGAACATGCAATACCAGACAGTGTGGAAGAATTTTCTAGTAAGGGTAGGAGGTGCAAATTCTTAAGGTGAGTTCTTCCAATGTGAATGAAATAGAGGATGAGAATGAGTGAAGAGAGACAAATGAAAGTTTCAAAAGAGGAAGGTTGGATGTAATGGTTATTACAGTACTGAGAATGAAAAGGTCAGGGGTAAAAGTATGTTGGTGAGCCTGTGATCAAGTTGTAGGAAGGCAATTAAGGGACAAGATTTAAGAGAAGAAAGAAAGAGATTACCTGATATGGAGAGGTGTAGATGAGCAAGACTGGTGGGACTCTTAGGAGTAGTAAGACAAGGACAGGAAAGACAGTGACTAATAAGTAAGGATGTGTGTGTGTGTGTGTGTGTGTGTGTGTGTGTCCATAATCTCCAGTATATGATGACAGTAAAAAAGGCAAACATGAAACTGATAAATTTTGTTAGGAGATATATGATTGAATGATGGCTGTTCAAAACTACAGGGTTGCGTGAGAGCCCAGAGTGACTCATGATACACTGAAACAAATACCCTCTTGAAATCTGTCATTAGCTGCAAACATCCTGTCAAAACTCATGCTAGCATCTGGCTTGAGTGGCATGACATCTTGCACTTCATGGGTTGTATACTATATCATAGTATGTAATTATGAGAACTCAAATATTCTTCCAGATTTCCCTACATCACTCATAATTAAGAGGAACTAGCAGGCAGTATTTATCAACACACTGAGGGAAACTCCCAAGAAAGAACAGGAGTGAAGTTGGGTAAAGTTTGTTACTGAGAGAAGCCACTGTAGTTGGCAACAAAAGCAAACCAATATCTCAATAAGTAAAATAAAACAACATTTAAATGAATGGTTATGGAGCCCTGTATAAAAATGAATTAAATGTGTTAACAAGTTAATGAATTAGAACTGAGTGGAAGGGACAAGTAAATGTAAAATGACAATATCATGGCTCCAACATGTAGGCTATAACTGGCAAACTGTATATTATTGGCAATAAAACATTGACCAATTTATTTCTTTAACCCGGTAGCAGCGACGGGCCAAATTTGTGGCTTTACCGTGTAGCAGCAATGGGCCAAATTTGTGGCTTTACTGTGTTGCAGTGACGGGCCAAATTTGTCCCATGATATAAACCCCAAAAAATAGATGATGCATAAGCTGATCACAAATGCTTTGATATATATTATGAAATGGTTTGTGTGAGTGATGATTTTTTCTCATTTTTCTCGCTTAGAGGGACCTTAAGAAACATAATCCCCGCTGCTACCAGGTTAAACTACTTTCATTCTAACTTTTCCCCCATATTAGGGCTTCATGTATGTACTTTCACAAAAGTTTCCCCAATAAACTTAACAACACCTTATTCATGATTTGTTTAGCTCTGTGTAGAATGATAATAATTAATTAAATATTACACTGGACAACAACAAATTTATCATCTAAATTTTTTAGCTAATTTAGGATAATTTTGATGTGCTGAATCCAAAAATCACATTGGTTTTGCTCAATCAGATCAACTTTTTTTATCTATCACCTCATGATGTTTTTTCCGTTATTTTACACGCACAGGTATTTTCTATTTATATAAGGCAAAATTCTTTCTTATTTCTTTAAATAAACGAATTCTGAAGAGTTTACATGCGCCAATTTTTGAGTAACTGATATTTTTTGTATTATGTTGGGACAACAGTCCGGGTTCACCAAGTACCCGTGCTTTCTGTGCATGTTGGGATAGTAGGGATAAAGCTCAGCATTACACGAAGAAGGACTGGCCTGTATGGGAGGAACTGCTGCCTTGCAGGGCAGGGAACGTCATAAACAACCCTCTGGTGGACAGAGACAGGATGTTCTTCCCACCGCTGCACATTAAGCTTGGCTTGATCAAACAGTTCACCAAAGCTCTGGACAAGGATGGTGGCTGCTTCACTTACTTGTGCCACGCTTTTCCAGGATTGACCATGGAGAAGTTGAAAGCTGGCATCTTTGACGGTCCTCAACTCCATCAGCTCATCAGAGATCCAGAGTTTAAAACTCAATGAACGAAGTGGAACTGGAAGCATGGAAGGCTTTTGTTCTTGTCGTGAAGAACTTTATTGGCAACAAGAAGGCCAGGAACTACGCAGAACTTGTCACCAATATGCTGACTGCTTTCAGAAACCTCGGATGCAACATGAGCATCAAAATACATTACTTATTCTCACATATGGATTGGTTTCCTGAGAATCTGGGATCAATGAGCGACGAACAGGGGGAGAGATTCCATCAGTACATGAAAGAGATGGAAACCAGGTATCAGGGATGCAGTCATGATGGCTGATTACTGTTGGACTCTGAAGAGAGACATCCCTACCGCTGAGCATTCTAGGAGTTCGAAGAAACGGAAGTTCATTACCTGAATTTTGAACAATGACCACCTAATATCCAATTTACATGTACTTACCTTTATCAGTGTCTACTATTCAATGTATACTTATCAATTTTTGTAACATTTAATTAATGAATTGTATTAGAGAACGATATTTTATCAAAAAAACTATTTCGGATGAGAAATATTAACAAAAATCAACCGAAAATGTCACAAAAATGTAATCGATTTAGTTAAAAGATTGGATTTTTTTAAATCGACTTAGCACAAAAACCTAACCTGATCGAGAGAAACGGGTGTCATTTTCGGATTCAGTGGTGCAAATTTGTCCTAAATCAGTTGAAAAAACTTGCTTTTTTTTTTTTTTTGTAATCCCGTGTTATGCATTCCTTCTCTTAGTTAAAAAAATATTTAATTCATGGCACTTCATTGCTAGGTGCTCAAAAGGGAAGGTCAAGGCTCAAATTATGTCTGCAAGGCAGACTTATGGTTTCTCCTTTTATCTCCTCCAGCATGTTGATTATTTGTCACCTAATGCTTATTACTGTGAATCTTCCACCTTTGTACAGCACTGTAAAAAGAGTATTGGTCCAGAACATAATCCCAGAGTAGGGAAATTGTGAATCCAATGGGTTCCTTTTTATAAAACCCTCTGTTAAACATCTTCAATGTGCCTTAGAGCATTGTCTTGAAATGGGGTCAAAGGATAGAATCTTCTATCTTGCATTAGATGATGTGGTTTGATACGGATATACTTTCCCTCCCTGATCTTTACAAATCAAAAGATTACTTAGACTACCTTTATAGTACCTGCTCTACATTTTTGCATAGGTATTAACTTCATAGGAAGACCATTACTTAATGATGACCTTTACCCAATACACCCCACAATTTTTTTCACTGTATATATAATACGTAGTACAGTAAAAATGTTAATCTGAATTCTACTTGTTCAAAAATCCCAACAGTCTGAATTTTGAAAGCAGATTATAAGCACCCCCCAAAGTGTCAGAATTTTTAAAGGCAATAAAATATAACCCCCACAAAAAATCTGAATTTTGGAGTGAAGAAATTATACAAAATAATTCAAATCTTGATAAAAGCAAAATATAATAAAGAAATTCAATGAATATAATTTTGAAAATACATGAAGGTAAGCAGGTGATTACTTTTGTTTTGGCTGTGGCATCCCCGAGATGCATGATAATGATGTATAAAATTGATCTTATTTTGTGCAGTAACTAGGAAACCCAAGGAGGGCAAGAAAAAATACAAGTAACTAATTATGCAATAATATAAGTCATTTAGTAACTGCTAAGTGGCATGAGTCTGGAATATCACATAACAGATTATAGTCTACTGGGTCAAAACTGCAATCAAAAAAGAAGTTTTGTGTAATTAAAGTTAGGTCAACAAACGACTATACTGTGTGTAATTCACCTCTTGGTCCGCTGCGGGTCTCTCTCGAGACAGCCAGCCGTTCCCCTACGTGTGTATTTACCTAGTTGTAATTTTACAGGGCCTGGGCTTACACTCGTGTGGTTCCGTCTCCGTATCTATAATTATCCAACTTTTCCTTGAAGCTCTGCACACTTTTCGCCAATACTATTTCTTCACTTAGTCTGTTCCAAATTTCTATATTTCTTTGTGGGAAGCCATATTTCTTTATGTCTCTTGAGCATCTTCCCTTCCTCAACTTTTTACTATGTCCTCTAGTATTCCTGCTGGAAGGTTCTTCATTTAGTAGCAATTTCTCATTATCCACTTCTTCCATTTTACTCAATAGCCTATATATTTGTATAAGGTCTCCTCTTTCTCTTCTTTGTTCTAGTGTTGGTAAGTCCATTTCCTTTAGTCTCTCTTCATATGTCAGTCCCTCCAGCTCTGGAACCATTTTTGTTGCCATCCTCTATATTCTTTCTAGTTCTTTTATGTGTTTCTTCATATGTGGAGACCACACTGTTTCTGCGTATTCTAGTTTAGGTCTGATCATAGAAGTAATGAATTTTTTCATCATTTCTTTGTCCATGTAGTGGAATGCTATACCTATATTTCTCACCATGTTATATGTATCACCGAAGATCTGATTTATATGACTTTCTGGTTACATATAATCTTGCATTATTACTCCCAGGTCTCTCTCTTCATTTACTTTCTTTAATATTTCACCATCTCCCATTTTATATGAACATTTTGGTCTTTCTACACTTTTTCCCATTTCCATAACATGACATTTCTTCACGTTGAATTTCATCTCCCATTTCTGACTTCATTTCCAAATCTTGTTTAGGTCTTCTTGCAGCTCCTTGCAGTCTTCACTGTTTCTTATATGTCTTTGCAGTTTAGCATCATCTGCGAACAGGCTCATGTAGCTGTTTATTCCCTCGGGCATATCATTAATATAGACTAGGAAGAGTACTGGTACTAAAACCGACCCCTGGGGCACTCCACTTTCCACTGTTCTCCATTCCGATCTAGTGTCCTTAACCACGGTTCTCATCTCTCTTCCTCTTAAGTAGCTGTCCATCTAGCACTTCATTTTCCCTCTCAATCCTCCTTTATTTTCAAGTTTCCACAGCAGTCTTGAATGTGGAACTTTGTCAAATGCCTTCCTTAAGTCTAGGTAAATGCAATCCACCCATCCGTCTCTTTCCTGTAATTTGTCCGTCACTCTTGAGTAAAAGCTCAGCAAGTTTGTCACACATGAGCGGCCTTTCCTAAACCCATTTTGATTGTTTGTGATTAGATTATGTTCTTCTAGTGTGTGTGTGTGTGTGTGTGTGTGTGTGTGTGTGTGTGTGTGTGTGTGTATTTACCTAGTTGTAGTTTTACAGGGCCTGGGCTTACGCTCGTGTGGTCCCATCTCCGTATCTGTATTTGTCCAACTTTTCCTTAAAGTTTTGCACATTCTTCGCTGATACTACATCCTCACTTAGTCTGTTCCAAACCTCTATATTTCTTTGCAGGAAGCTTTACTTTGTCTTTGTCTCTCAAACATCTTCCCTTCCTCTATTTTTTACCGTGTCCTCTTGTGTTCCTGGCGTTTATTCCTTCTCTTAGTAGTACCTCCTCATTATATCTACTTTCATTTTACTCAACAATTTATATATTTGTATTAGGTCTCCTTTTTCTCTTCTTTGTTCTAGTGTTGGTTAATCTTTCTTCATATGTCAATCCCTCCAGTTCTGGAACCATTTTTGTTGCCAGGGTGTGTGTGTGTGTGTGTGTGTGTGTGTGTGTGTGTGTAATTCACCTCTTTGTCTGCTGCGGGTCTCTCTCGAGACAGCCAGCCGTTCCCCTACGGAAGAGCACAGAGCTCGTAGTACCAATTTTTGGGTAGGACTGAGACCACTCCGTGTGTGTGTGTGTGTGTGTGTGTGTGTGTGTGTGTGTGTGTGTGTGTGTACATATATTATGAATGATATTGCACATTTTTGTACTTACTATTTGTGCCATACAATTTAAAAGCAAGATGATTCACAAGATGCCATCTATCTAATGTTAAAGCAATACACCTTAACTGACCCTGATGACATAAAATACTCAATTTTTGACACACATTTTGTCCTGTTGATAAGCAAAATATTTTTTTCTAGATAACCCTGACACTTCATTATGCAAGGTATCTAAATCAATCACTCAGATATGAAATCAGTTTGTTTGCATGTAAAATCAAACTAAGTAATAAAGAGTATTATGTACCAATGATGTTGATTCTCCCAGTCTGCAAGGTCCCATTTCTAAAGAAATGTCAAAATGATCTATTATAATGCACCAACAAAGAAACTTACATGTAATCCTGTACCTCTAAACTCTAAAAAAATGACAATGAATACATATAATACATTATATTTGTGAATGAATATGAATGAAATGCTGGAGGTCGACAGTTTTCATAAAAATCAGATCTTTCTCTATGAAATGACTAAATTTAAAACAACTGGACTGTACATTCCAAAATAAGAATTTTATTACTTTCTAAAATTCATTACCACTGTAGGTCATCATAATACTGCAGTAGCTCACCCTATTCGAGAGCTTCATACTTCATCACACACCAAAACCAGCAGAGAAGCCTCCAGAGAGCCATATTTAAAGACAGAGGACAGACCATCCACTGTATTGAACTGCAGTGAGCAGTAATTTCTCCTCTGACATTAAATTGATAAATACACATTATCATATTGGTTGTACATCACATTAACACCTACTTCATTTAACAATGTATACCTGCAAAGATATCTGGTGAAGCATCAGACTAAGAGGTCATGGCAAAGATGGAAAATTATTAATAAGAAGAAATGTGGGAAAAGGTACTGACTGATTCAGTTGAATTTCTAAACATAATAATTTTGTAATTAAGTAAATAGTGCTTAGTCATATTGTATCATTATGATTTGGTTATTGAATTAAAGTTCAAACTGAACCTTTGATTGAAATTTTAAATAATATAACGAGACATAATTTTTTACTGCAGCAAATTAAATCATTCATAGGCAATTGATATGAAGTATAAGTATGATTAGCTAATTAAGGTCAAATGTGCCTATGGTAAAACATAAGTAGGAGATGCAGTACAAATTGTCTCTTAAACAAAACACAAGTTTCACAGGTAAGAAGCTGTAGCAAAAGCCCCTCTTGACATCTGATTCAACAGTTGCAATAAAAAAGTTGTACATTCAAATATATTGATTTTTTGCAGTGCAATGCCTGTGGACGGGTTGTGTGTTGCTGCCTCAAGAAATGTATTTGTTTTAATTATGTAGAAATGTTATGAATGAAAAATATGAAAAAACAATTAAAAATGGCTATACTAAATACTTCCCCTTATTCTTCCTTAAAAGTAGAACTAATAACTAAAATGTAAAGCTGAAATAATATCAATTAGATTTCAAAATTCTAAACAATATGAAGAACTTAAAGCTATGTATGTATGTCTAGATGTATCTGACAGGAAAAACATGTGATGTAGCTTCAATAAACCACAGGCTCATAACTTAAATGTCCAGAAGCAGACTAAAAACATCTTAAAATTATGAAGCATTGCACTAAAAAAAGTCTGAAACGGATTGATTTATTACTTGTTTGTTTTCTCGGTCTAAGAAAATTCTCTCATCTGTTGCTTCATATATGAATGCAAAGTCTGTTCAGGAGTGTTCAGATCAAAAAATATAAGTTACAACCATTCCAAATATAAGCAGCAGCATTTTCTTTTATATATAGTAGATCTTTCATATGTATTGAGCACAAAGCATTGCAAAATATAACTCAAAGTTGCTACACTTGCAGATGATAGAAGTGAATGACATCAACTAGTTTAACCTGGCACATTTTTTAACCAAATACCTAAATGAAAACTATTCATCTTGGCAGAGCATTTATAATGCATCTTGAAACTGTTGCTACAATTTGTTGGGGACTGCAGAGTTAATCAAACAAAAACAGCCAAGAGACTGCTCCATCATCACACTTACGAATCATTATATATATTTTTTTTTCTTCTTCTTTGTTTTAGTTCTCAAGGTGTGACCAGAGCCTGATAAAGTCCAGCACCTCTTAGCCAATGTTCTTCCTGAGTCTGTACATTTAGAAATATTTTCATTCATTCATGCATTCAAGGTCCACTTTAATGCTTTTCAACTCTGACCTCCTTATATAATAAGTACTGCACTCTTTTCTTTACTCTAAAGTCATTACTGCAATGTGTTAGACACTCATGCTTACTCAGTACTCTTTGTCAATCTTACGGAAAGCCAACAAACTATCAGTTTACAATTAAGTACCACAATGTTCTCATTTCCCTACTTTTATACTTGTCAACTGTACACAATAATAATATTCTTAAACAAATATGATCTGCAATCAATATCTTCCTTAATACCAAACTATCACTCAAAATGGCATCTAAATTTCATGAAATGCACCATCTCAATAAAGGCTTTGATAACACAAAAATACATACTATTAATAACTCATCTTAAATACTAACACTTTCACTGACTGCTTTCCAAGGTACACATTCAGTAACTAGTTTTGTCTTCAAAACTTACGGGGAAAATATCTTAAAACACTACTAGGATTCATGCCAGGGATAACTTCCTACTTTGGCCCACCACATTTTAAAGCTATAATTATGTATCACAAACATAAAAACTTGAAAAGGTATTTAAGAACATAAACTATTAGCAAATTAATAAATAACTATAAAATAAGACTACAATACAAATTAATCTGTTAAACTTGGGAGAGGCTGCAGCACAGTTCAATTATGAGATCATTTAATGAGCACACAGGGTCAGGCATCATGTGTTCTGCCACATGTCTATAAAGCCTTCAAGGAAAGGACTCTTTCAATTTTATAAATTACAAACTTGTTAGAGAAAACTGTAAAAAATGTATTAAATAATTCTGTAAAGGTAAAAGCCTAGTATCACATCATCTGGCCCTTTGGATGCCAACTGAGCACCTTGTGAACACGAAGCTGTCTGCACCTACGGCAGATGTATCAAGTTTTTTTTCAACATCTCGTTTCTTCCTACAAACCACACAAGCCAAATTAGATATATATTATTATATTACATCGGTTATTATCTAGATACACTTTACACAATAGAATAAAAAAAATACTACAATTGTTATCTACACATACTGAAGCAACACATATCACAGGACACTGAAGGTCATAAGTCTTTCCACCTTCCCCAAATGACAAACTAATTTCTAACAAAATGCTAAGTGCAGCACATGAACAGAGTCAAGTGCAACCCTCCATACAAATGCTGTTTGAGATATCAGCTATGATAATATGACAAGAAAAATAAATAAACATGGCAGTACCATGGTGTGCACCTTTTGCGCACTTCACTGATTACAAAAATGGGGTTGGATTCTACATTATCAAACAATAGTGTAGAATGTTTATATGTACCTGATTACCTGTCTCCAAAGACATCTATTCTTTAATGACTTCCTCAGACTTGACAATAAGAAATTTTACATTTTTAACCTATGACCAAGCTTGCTTTATAGTTGAGACAAGATTTATAGACCTTTCATTACAGTTTCATAATTCAAGACATTCTTAGAATTAATGAAAGTGAATTTCCCTGCTAAGCAGGGAACTACATCTCAACATCAGACTTTGATAGTTATTTTAGAGATTTCAGAAGGACTATAAGGACTCTGTATATTCTAAAAGACCATGACAAAATTGAAGATATCAGTAAAGAATGACAACTGATAAATGTGGAATGGTAGTTTTAAGTAATGAGTCTGGAAAATTATAAACTGCAATGGCAAATTTTACATGATTAGGCAGATATAAAAAAAAACTGCCTATTTCTGAATATTAGCAATATCATAGTGATTATGATAACCTCACCTATACTATAATAACAAAAACAAAAACAAAAAAAACAAAAAATCTGTAATGTCCACTGAGCAAAGCAATATATTTTTTTTCAGAACTAAGTATATCTCCTATCTGCAGAATTTAATTAATTTTCATTTGTTTTATTATATTCTGGGAATATATCTAAAACATTGTGAAAAAATGGCTTCCATATTTGGTTTTTGATTCAAATTAATATTAATTTGTTACAAACCAAGGTACTGCCATTACTATATAAGTAGTCAATCAAACTTCATTAATGTCAAAATAAATAATGACTTGAGGTAAAGAGAGCACAAATATAATCTTAGGGTAAAATACCCAACACCCTTAATTGTTCACTTGTTCAAAGAAACTGTCCTTTCCTTCATTTAGCTAAATATCATTCTATTTAAACAACTTTCTTTTACATAATTGGAAAGGTGAACTAAACTGCTCCAAAATGAACAAGTTCTTGAATGTATAAACATTTACAAAGTCTGACTGCTGAACATCACAGCCTCTTATCTTACCTACATATTTAACAAAGTTTCTTATTGCTTGACACTGATAATTTATGATAACCGTTGATCATCTGCCCTCTTGTCTCCTTCAGAAGCAATTTTCTGATATTCTTAAGTTAATGTGGAGAAGTGAATAAAAGAATTAAATTCCTCAAAATAATATAAATAATTTGAAGTGAATTCAACATTTTAGCAGTTAGTAATATTAATGCAGAGCTGAGTATGTGTCTGCAAAATACATATTAACTACTGCTTACAGATGAGTAATGAAAAGTTCTGCATTTCAAGCAAAAATGGTAATTATTCATATTATTCAAACATGAAACTTCTGCCCCAAACCTTTTGTATTTACTACTTATTGATAAAAAAAATTGTTTATTCTGATAATTTGACAAAACAAAAACCTCTTTTGTCATATTTTCAACCTCTTCCACCACTTAAACTATTCCTCTTTTTTACATGAGCTGTTTAGCTCATGTTTTGTTCCTTATACAGTTTACATAGTGCATCACACAGAACAGTTCTCAAGTAATCCATTTTGTATATATATATATATATATATATATATATATGTGTATATGTGTGTGTGTGTGTGTATGTGTGTGTGTGTGTGTGTATATATATATATATATATATATATATATATATATATATATATATATATATATATATATATATATATATATATATATATATATATATATATATATATATATATATATATATATATATATATATATATATATATAGTTTCCAATAGATAGTTTTCGGTTTTATACAGATTGTCAAGGAAGATCTTGTAGGATTTTTAAATTTCCTGCTCATTGGGATATTTAACAATCCTTAATTATCTTCTCAGAAACTGCACTTAAAACCAAAACTGACCTATTGGAAACCGTACTAGTTGTGGGTTGACTGTATATATATATATATATATATATAGATCTATATATATATATATATATATATATATATATATATATATATATATATATATATATATATATATATATATATCATTACTGTTCCATGAACATAAAAAAAAATAATCGAGTAAAGATATGATAGAAGAACTGTGTAGTACCAATAAGATTAGTGGTCGAGGAGAGTGAATACAGAGGAGCAGACATGATATTGTGAGGGTTGCCAAACACTTTAGTGATGGAGGCACCCTTACTCTTGGGGCAGTAAATGGTGATGATTCCTACTTACAACTTATTTAGGAATCCTTATTGCTTTTTATAATGACTATGATAGTATGATGCAAAACAAGACCCAAAATTAAATCTGACAGTCTTTTTGTTTAATGTAAACAATAATGATCAAACAGAATACAGACTGTAATAACTCAGCTCACAAAGAAAAGGATATCATTGTGTCACTCCATGACTGTAAAAAGGTTTTCTTAAATTTTTGTGGGCAGAAAACCAAGGGTTAATTTCATCAGTAATGTAATAGTTTTATTCATGTGTAATGTTCTTAATGCAGTTTTAATCCTATACTCAGTATGCAAGTGAATTAAAAGAATGCATGCCTAATGTAAATTTTCAGCACTCATTACAAGCCTACCGTACTGAGAACTAAGACATCTGTAATCAACCCTCCCAGCAACAACAGCAACAACAACAACAACAAAAATACAAGACACATTTAAGTACTTACAGTATCTTTGAGAACTTACTAAGCCTCTGATGAGCATTGATGGCTCTCGCCCACCTCTGGTGAACAAGATTATTTGAAAAAATTGTTTGACCTTGTAAATCACTTGATTCTTCTGGTCTTGTGCTTCTTGGACTCTACATGTTGAGCAAACTGACTCTCAGAGTTTAGTGTGAGGTCACACGGGGAACAGTAGTATTTTCCTGAAGAGAAAAGACAAATTGTCTCCTTAGATCACTCAAGAATATATATTACATCTGGAAAGTGAAGCAAAATGTATTTTTCTATATTTTTTTCCAGATAAAGCCAATACAGAACAATAAAAGCTTCTGGAAAAAAGAAAAGTATATTATATAGGTGTTGAAGTGCTATATAAAGAAAATTACTGTAATTAGAAATTCAGAAAAAAAATTGACTAATCCTGTAAAATACTACTGGGTAAGAATATAGCAACACCCTGCCCCCTATATATTCCTATCCAAAACTATCTATATGTATGTATCTATTGATCTATCCATCAATCCATTCATCTACCATTTTGGATCTCTTTCGAAGGAACAAGCACATAAAAAAAATCACAGTTCTCTCACATTATGAAGCCCTTTTTACAACACCAATACCACTGCCCTCCTACCACTCACATACCTCTAGACCAGACCAATCCATTCAGCCGTCGTCACTCAACGCATCTTCTACTTGGCTTTGATGCACATTACCCTCTTCACAAACTCTATTCTGCATCTTCATCATGTACCCAAACCACCTCAGTTGTATCATACTATCACTATAATATGCTGCCCTTATTTTTTCATCCATACCATGTCTTCTGTACACATACTCTTTTCTCTCACCATCCCACTTCATCAGCCAAAATGTTGTTCTATGGTAGTTTATCTCATGCTGTATTTCATTCCATACCAATCTTTAAGGAGCATAGGTAGCATAGGTAAAGGTCCACTGAACTGAATTATTCCTCTATCCCCTCATTTCCTTAATTATTCCATCTTTACCTCTCATAATTCAAATGATTAAAAAGTGCAGAATCCCCCCAAACCATTTAGCTAAACCATACAGCTCTGCTAGGGTTGCAAGAGAGCACTACCTCTTCCATTGAGAAGCGGCTGTGAGCTGGGATTGAACTCGCAACCTTTAGAAATCCAGCCAACCACCACATCCACTGAGCCACCTGGACCTCAATGCAAATGATGCCAATACCTTAAGTGATTTCATATTTTCTCTATACACTCATCCCCCAACAATTGCTGATTCAACATGTCTGGACTAGCAAATTCGCAGGGTATCCTGCAAACATCTTCATTACATCAAGATGATATGCACTTTTAAGATTGTTATCTATTAAAGTGCTGGATATAGTTCTGATGGAAAATTTTGGTATCACATCCCTTTAGTGCATTAAAAGGGGAATAGGCCTGCCACAACTGGCATAAGCCAGTGAGGTATACACCATGGGTGAGGGGGTGTTGCAAACCTATCAAAGACCCTCCACTTTGTCTCAAGCAACACTGGAGAGTAGTTAAGCATTCCCTCTATGTACAAATTCATTTACTTTGCACACCAAACTACATGCACATAATACACACTATTTCCTAAAAAAAATGTTTCAAAATTGTTAAATTATGGTGGAGAATAAAGACCAGCCTTGGAGTCCTCATCTCTGGAGGGCACCATAGATGTCCCAAAGTTGAACCTCATACTGAGTTTCACCTCAATCAGTGAGAAGACCTGTAAATGTACTTTTCTGATTTCCCGTGGAATGGTCACTGCTTCCAGATGAGAGACCCCTCTGTGTGTGCTTTGCGCATTATGAAGGTGATTGTCCCTGGATGGAGCACACATTCCACATTCCTAATGCTAAAAAGTCCTGGTTCAATCACATAATTATGTTCTTGTGCTACTGGAGATAGAGACTGCTCAGAAATGTACCTGAGCCTTCACATTAAGCATTTTGTATTGTACAGCAACAGCTGCCCAGGCTGGGATTTGAACCCAGGTCTGCAGATTTGTAGCTACATGTGCTAACAACTGCAGCATGAAAGCAAAGTGTGCAAGATCTAAAATTTCTTGAATTGGTGGCTATATCCCAATTATTTCATATTCATACATACAACTGAGACTTGCAAGTAAACAATGTAAATGCCACAAAAAATACATCTGTAACAGTATCTGATAAGTTAATAAAATAGCCGATAAATTTAGCACATTTTGAGCATGGAACTGTAAGTGTAGATTGGGTATCAGAGACAGAGGGTCAGATCTATAACCTTAGACACTAAACATATTTTCTACATTTTCAGACTGTACTCTAAAGAATGAGGATTAAAAATGATGAAGTCTTATGAAATACATCAACTACAAAATACATATAAAGAAAATACTGAAAATGTATTAAGAGAGGTTACACCAATACCCCAATAACAGATGCATTTGCAAATTTTCTGACTAGACATGCATTACACTTCTTAAGAGGTGCTGAATGAGAACTATTGTGCACTGTATACCTGAGGGTGTCCGGTATATGGACAAATCTTTGGATTTGGTCTTCTTGGCTTCATCAGCTTTTATTACACTTGCCAAGATGCTATCACTAGGACCTGAAAAGAGTTTTACAGAAGTGAATGCTTTTCTTTCAACACAAAATTAAACTAATTTCTAGCAAAACCAATTTTAAATTATTTAAGTTCTAATTACACTTACGCAGAAGGTACCACCAGTTTCCTATAAAGGGTTTGAACTGAATTTACAATTTCATTGAGTAATGTTCTATATAATCACATCTATATCAACTTAAGAAAGCCACTCCATAACTAATTGATTTATCAGCTACACAACTGATCAATATTTCCATAACTAGCAGACTGACTTCCATGTTCTCTGTGCCAACTCTGACCTAGTCACCCCTGAGAGGAACTTCACATGAGATATAAGGCATTAGATGTAATCAATCATTCAGTCAATGGGAGCATACATTTCAGGAGTCCCCTCAAGAAAGTCACCATGCAGGTGCCTTTACCATACCAAGTATCTCCAAGCAGGATCCATTGACTTTCTCTAGCCGAGAGATTTAAGGGTACCGCATTGGCCTCCTCTACTCAGGGTAGTCTCTTACAAAGACAACCCTGTGAGCAGAGTTGACTTCTGGGTAGTGTACAACATAGCCTCGATCAGAGCCTCAACCTTCAATTTTGTATTGGGCAGGGTTGATTTTAAGGGGGAGTTGCAGCCCTCATTCCAACCAATTCATATCAGGGACAGGGCTGACTGCTAGCCATGGGCAGAGACAGAACCCCTAAGAGATAGAATCCAAAGGCCAACACAGCTCAGCATTCCAGCATACATAATATGTATACATACATTTTTTTTTTTTTTTACTTTTTTACACGCAACAAATGTAGCATTCACGTTCTTTCTCCTCCATAGCCATGTGTAAGTTTGTTTGCATATGAGTAAGTGACACTCTATTAAAGCCAAAAAAAAAAATCAATGAAGTCAAGCTTAATAGTAATTATAATTGAACAAGCTGCATTCTTTATTCTTTGAAAGGTGAAGGATTAGAATCTTCTATTTTCAATAGCTAGCTTATTTATTTCCAATAAACACCAGCATTAAACTAAACAAATAAATGAAAGTCTCATAAACAAGCTTAAAAATCTTCAAAGCAAGAACTAAGGGATGAGACAAAGTTGATTGAACTGACAAAGTTTATCAGCAACAGGAAAGTTAGTGATATCTGTAAATTCTATATGGGCAAGATCAAAGAAACTCTAAAAAATGTAAGAAACAGAACATCGACAGAGAAGATTGGGCACTGGCAGAAATCAGTTGTATCCTTTAAGACAGCGGTTCCCAAACTTTTCAGGCCACGCACCACCTCCCAGGCTGTGACCGAGTCCACGCACCCCCGTTAAGATTTGAGCAGTACTAAAGTCCCGTCAATTTCCTGAAATTTCGTCCATTTTTTACGAATTTTGTGCTCGCAGAGTATGAGGCTCTAAACAATGGCTATCAAAACTGAACGAAAATGTACCTGGGGGGGTGGATGAATGTGCTCAGAGTCCGGTTAAGTTTCAAACAAAGAACAGACAACTCCGCTGAAGCGTAGAGCATACGTTAGTTTTAAAACAATGGCAGTTAATGATGTGTTTGAAATTTTAATGAGACATAAAATCCGCCATTACATATTTTTTTCCTTATGCACCCCTCGTGATCGACTCACGCACCCCCATGGGTGTGACCACCACACTTTGGGAACCGCTGCTTTAAGAGATGCAAATGCCAATGTCACAAATGAAATAAAAGTGGTAACTGAAGTTGCAGAAAAATACTACATTGAAATGTACAGTAATCAGCGAGCAGGAGGATGGTGGTGAGGAAAATGAAGTTTCCAAACTTGAAAATTCTTAATGTAACCATAGATGAAGTAAAGAAAACTTTGAAAAGAATGAGTTGGGGTAAAGCAGGGGATGGTCTAACTGTACTTGAAGATACAGACAATTTGATAATTAATAAACTAGCTTAAATATATAGGAAATACTTGCAGAGTCACAGAGTCCCTAGAGCCTGGAAAAATGCCACCATTACATCAATTAAAATAAGGCAACATGAAAGACTTAAACAACTACTGACCAGATAGTCTTCCCACTGTACTCTATAAACTTTCCACTACAATCATAACAAACAGAATGTGTGCAACAGTGAACTTAAAGTAGCCATGATTAATAAACACTTTCTCTATTGCCACACTCAGCTTCTTATCCAAACACAGGTGTAGTAGGTAGGAACAGTTTTAATCTGAGTGGATGTAATGTTGCCACTACTGACTAGTACCTACAACTCCTGTGCACGGATAATGAAGTTGTGGGGGTCTAGTATTAACTGAAAATTTAGGTGACCGAGAGGCTCAGATTAATATATGACTGCTGTGAATGACTCATTTTAGGTTATTTTTTAATTTTATTTTTCTATGTTGAGATGTTATATTCCAATACTACAATGAGCTGTAGAATATATATATATATATATATATATATATATATATATATATATATATATATATATATATATATATATATATATATATATATATATATATATATATATATATATATATATATATATATATATATATATATATATATATATATATATATATATATATATATATATATATATATATATATATATATATATATATATATATATATATATATATATATATATATATATATATATATATATATATATTTAGAAAGATATGGTTTTATCTTGAAATATGAGATAGTAGAACTTTTTTCTAAATAGCGACCCAATTGAAAACAACCTTATTCATGTGATGCTTGGAGCTAATCATCTGTGAGTACTTAACTAAAGGGAACGGTCTGATCTGGTGTGCAGGTGTGGCAGAACAATATGATGGGGAAGCATCAAAACTAAGTTTTCAATATCCACAATATATATATAGATGTATATAAATAGTATTGGTTCAAATACATAAAAACTGCATATATAATAAATAAATAAATGATTATGATTTCTCATAGTCATATGATTATATAATTATTAACTTAATTACCATCCATAAATCAATGCTCTCAATAATATTCAAAGTGCACCAAAATATCTGAATTCTCTGGCATAGGAAACATTAATTTCCTTGTATATATAACAAATATTTCTTAGTTCCAATGACAACAGTAATCAGTGGCAGTTGTTTTAATACACTCTATCCCGCAATGTATTTGGTGACTCTAGGATGCTCTCATAGGGCAGTCACAAGGAATCATCATCTTCTATGGGTCCTTCGTTTTCCCAACTGAAAAAAAATTAAAAATCTAGCTCTAAAGCTATCCATGACATTATACCACTGCACTTAGCTGCTGATCCCAGAAACTACTATGCAATGTTTATAGTGGAACCAAAGTCACACTCATAGTACTAAAAATTAGGTTGCCATAAGACTCTTTTGGAGTAGGAAAGAATAATTTCATTATGGCAAAATATGAAAGTACCTTTTCCCCTCTATATTAAATAAAATCTGTAATAATTATGAATGATGTGTAAGACAAATTATGCTAAATGCATTGAAAGGAAACTAATTTTAAAAAATAAACACCCTGAGTGTACTGTACCTCTGATGATTACATCATGCAAAACAAAAGTTTTAAAGCAGCAACACAATCTGGTTACAAAATATATGCCAATACTAATGATTGCTTCTCTTCTTTCCACTTAACTGTCTTACATTTCAATCTAGTAAACTTCCACTTTTATACAGTTACACACATGCATGCACACACACACACACACACACACACACACACAAAAGGAAAAGTTGGATAATTATAGATACGGAGACGGGACCACACGAGCGTAAGCCCAGGCCCTGTAAAAAAAAAAATTACAACTAGGTAAATACACACACAAGAACGCACACACACACATACACCTGTACACTACACTACACTACAGACCTGTATCATTGACCAGTGTAGTATGTAAAATATGTGAGAAAGTGATAAAGAACCAATGGACAAGATTTCTAGAAGAGCATAATATAATCACAAGTACACAATATGACTTCAGAAAAGGGCGCTAATATGTAACAAACTTACTGAGCTTTTATTCAAGAGTAACAGATGAAATACAGGAAAGGGACGGATGGGTTGATTGCATTTACTTGGACCTGAAGAAGGCGTTCGACAAAGTTCCACATACAAGACTGCTATGGAAGCTGGAGAATAGAGGAGGATTGAAAGGGAAAATGATGAACTGGATGGAAAGCTACTTAATGGGAAGAGAGATGAGAACAGTGGTAAAGGACATAAAATCAGAATGGAGAATTGTAGAGAGTGGAGTGCCTCAGGGATCAGTATTGGCACCAGTACTTTTCCTAGTATATGTAAATGATATGACAGAGGGAGTAAACAGTTATATGAGCCTGTTTGCAGATGATGCAAAACTGCTAAGACATATAAGAAACAGTAAAGACTGTGAAATTCTGCAAGATTACCTGAACAAGATTTAGAAATGGAGTATTGAATGGGAGATGGAATTCAATGTGAAGAAATGTCATGCAATGGAAATGGGAAAGAGTGAAGAGAGACCAAAATGGACATATAAAATGGGAAATGGAGAAATATTAAAGAAAGTTCAAGAAAAGAGAGATCTGGGAGTGACAATACAAGATAATCAACAGCCTGAGTCATGTTAATCGGATATTCGGTGATACGTATGAATAAGGATATGATGAAAAAATTAATAACCACTATGATTAGGACAAAATTGGAATATGCAGAGGCAGTATGGTCTCCCCATAAGAAGAAACACATAAAAAAGCTAGAAAGAATACAAAGGATGGCAACAAAAATGGTTCCAGAGCTGGAAGGATTGACATATGAAGAAAGATTAAAGGAAATGGACCTACCAACACTAGAACAAAGAAGAGAAAGGGGAGACCTAATACAAATTTATAAATTATTGAGCAAAATGGAAGAAGTAGATAATGAGGAGTTACTACTAAAAGAAGGAATAAACACCAGGAACACAAGAGGACACAGTAAATTTTTTTTTTTTTTTTTTTTTTTTTTACAGCTACGGAGACAGCTCAAGGGCACAATGGGGGAAAAAAAAAAAAAAGTAAAGGAAGATGCTTGAGAGACACAAAGAAATATAGAGGTTTGGAACAGACTAAGTGAGGATGTAGTATCAGCGAAGAGTGTGCAAAGGTTTAAGGAAAAATTGGACAAATACAGATATGGAGACAGGACCACACAAGCGTAACCCAGGCCCTGTAAAACTACAACTAGGTAAATACACACACACACACACACACACACACATACACACACACACGCACTTGTTACTCTCCACCAATCAGCCAGAAGTATGGTGCGATGCCAACCAATAATATGAGCAGGGGTAGTCACATGATGCACACAACTGCATTTTTTGCCTAAATCTGAGTTCCTTGGGTAGACCAGTGTGCTTGACCCCACCCCACTTAAGCATGTAAGGATATTTATTGTACTTTGTATGGTATGCTTGACCCTTGATTTCCCAGCCTACTGGGGGGGAGCACCTGTACTGAAACCACAAAAGTCTGAGAATCGGAAAGCACCAGTTTGGGGAAACGGCCTACTCACAGATGTTTGTAATGCTCTGTCTGGCAGTCATCAAAATTCAGTACCTGCCCTGGACTTTTACCACACTCTGTCCAGCACATGAAGCAGCACATCTAAGAGGTTAACTAAATAAATTATATGAAGACTTGCATTACACGGCAACGAAGAACGCACTGTTGGCGGCGGTCATGAGCTGTCTGCCATTTTGTTTCTCAATATTAGGCGCTTAACCCTTCAGCATTTTATACCATGTGAATTATTTATTAATACATCCTTCTTTCAATAAAAATCAGGTAATAAAAATATGAAACGGATAATAAAAATTATCATAACTACAAGTTGCTGCTCAGCTGATAACTGCAAACACAGATAAGAATGCATGTCACAAGAAGCAGCAGCTTACTGAACCGATTGTGAACACTTCATTGGAGACACAGACAAACTTATCGCGAGCGTGTAGTACTAATATACAAATAGCAAATAAAACTAAAGGAATTGAACAACTCTGAACAAGATTATGAAGATCACTGCCACCACCACAACAAGTGGCCACCAAGCAGGTGTTGCAGACAGTGACCAGGGGAAGGAATCTGTTGTATGGACTGGATTCTATTTTATTTAGGGACTTGACCGGGCACATGTCCAACAATTGCCGGACCCCAGATTTGGTCCAGGAAATCTGATGTCAAGGATATCAAGGTTTGGGAAATTGAGGGTCGTGTATTTTCAAAAAATTTCTGAAAAAATTATTTTTTCTCCATAAGTTCTTTTGTTTATCCTATGCTAATTTTGTCCAACATGATGCAATCTCTGACCAAATTTCTGTGTTGGATGCGAAGTAACTGCATTTAAAGGAAAATTTAGGGGTCCCATCTTTGTGTTACTATTTTCTTCTTTTGAAATATATGCCATTAAGAAAAGTTAACACCTTAAATAATCTTAACACCATTTAGCGTCAAGCATTAACTTTTCGAAAATTGCCCATTAACAGTGTTTTTGCAAAAAACTTGAATGCCATTAATGAAATTAATTATTCAAAATCGTCTGTGCCCAACACTGCCTGCCAATCCTAAAATATTGCTAAGAAATTTGGCATCTCAAAGAGGAGTTAGAGAAAAAACAGAGGCACATAAAGAGGAGTTAAGAGGAACCTGTTGGCAATAACATGGAGAGACAAGAAGCAAGCATTATATATTAAAGAAAAGACAAAGATTGAAGATATCTTAATGACTATATTAAAAATAAAAAATGGCCCTGAGCAGGTCATATCATGTGCAGAACTGATAACAAAATAACAGAGTGGCAACCTAGAAAATGTAGAAGTCAGGGGACACAAAGGACCAGGAGGAAGGATGAAATTTGAGCATTTGCCTTTTCAGGGTGGAGAACATCAACATCAGAGAGAGAGAAGTGAACACTTGTAAAGCTTTTATTCTGTAATGGACTAGTAATGAAACAGGATGATGATATGAATATTATTACCTGGACAGAAAATTGACATAGCAAGTGTGTTCAGAGACAGCAAACCTCCGCCAAGGCTGAGAAACTCATCATTCTACTTACAACGTTCCTTATTCAGATGAAGATCTCTACCAAAATCTAATCAATTGTTACCCGACCAGCCCCTACAAAACAAGAAACTTTGGTGCCCATTTGAAGTACTCATGGCATGAGCTGGACCACCTCCCATCTCGATGCAGCACCCACAGGAAGCACTCACGGTCTGGACCAGACCACCTTGCACCTTCTGACTCTTTTTCATACCCAATGGAAAAACTCATAGTTTACTCTTAAAATAGAGGTGGGATTTCCCATATGGTTCCTCTGTCATTCATTATTTTATTTTTAATAATTCACATGCCATCATTCAGTCAGCTGGACACATCTTACAATTAAATGGTTCTTTTTTTCCCATGCTACACTTTTCTACCATATTTCCTGAAAATTTGGGTGGTGGCTTTTGTGCTATCTCGCAAAAATCTGACATATAGATAAATGAACAACCAATAAAATAACCTCCTTGATGTTTCAACATCACATATATTAACAGCATTTAGTGATCAAGAAAAGTTGTCAAACTATAATTATTTTCTTGTAATGAGTGGGAGGGTCAAACAACATTCACAGCAACACTACCACTGAGGAACCAAGAAAGTCCCCACCCACCTGTTGCTGTGGCTGAGGTCTTCTTCGCATGGAGTCTTACAGCCTTAAGGTGCCGCTGGCCTGTTATGTGGCCATCAAGCTGATCCTGGGAGGTGGCTGACACATTGCATAGCTCACAGAAAAATCTGAAACAAAATGTTGGTCCTTATCATCACTATCATCTCCTTTCCTGAAAACTAGAAGATTAGATTTGAGGTTATGCAGAGAGATCATTTTCCTCCACAGGGTAATAGTGGCTTAAAAAAAATAAAGTTCTCAAACCTCTAAAAACCTGACATGATTATGAAAAATATCAGACTCAGCCATAAGGGAAAATAAGGTTGTTAAATGAAGAAAAGAAGACATCACAGAGCTCCCTGTCTACTACCCCATGCCACCTGCCTCTCATTTTCTGGCCAGCCAACTTAGACAGGGTGAACAATGTGAACATAGAACAAACACATCCCCACTTACACATAGCTCCAGTCTTGGAGAGAAACATTGCCAAACAAACACCACATTCTGCATTATTGGTGGGTTTAAAACATACTTTATTTGAAGGAGGAAGAGATTTGAAACATAACCCCTTCCCATAGTGCACCAATGTTTATTGGAAAACTTCTGTTAATCATAAAATTGCCATCTGAGAAGGTCTTCAGGAACCTAATCCATATACACAACGAGGATTGCCTCTATACTTTTGCATAAACAATCTTTAAACTAAATCCCAGTACAGCTGACCTTCCTCTTTCCTTGACACAGTCAGGATCAATTGGCTTTCTGGGAGTCTCGCCACTTTCATCCTCTGAAGTGGGTTCCATGTTGAGTCCGAGTCTCTCTACAGACACTCGGGGATCTGGAGGCCTGTAACAGTGTCAACAGGGAAGAAAGTTGGGGACATGAAAAACATGATGCAGGCATATCATAAGACTTTCTACAGTGAATCATCTATGGCTGCTACCTTACCGCTATACAAATGACAACAAATGCCACAGGAAGCTAAGAGTATAGCTATGAGCAGTGCCTTCTTCCTGTCTTAATATGACTAAGGTATAAGTCAGTATGAACCAAAACTTGGCTCTGAATGATATTCAGGACAGTTAGAGGAAAACAGAATGACAACATACAACTATTTCCTTACAAAGAACAGTTACCTATGGGACAACTTACATTCTCTGCCACTTTCCAGTCTCTTTATTGTAGTACCCTGCCTTCAGTGGCTTGAGCCCATGCAAGACACGCTGGTGATTGCGTCCCATATAGTGTTGCTGTGCATGTTGCTCAGAGGTGAAACTCAAGTCACAGCACTTGCAATAAAGTTGGCTTACATCCAAGGGCTCCAATTTCTGAAAAAAAAAAAAAAAAAAAAAAAATGCCATTCATTTATACAAGTTAACTTGAAGCTATATAGGCTACTCTAGTTTCTGAACAATGGAATACAAAATAATGATAAAGCTTCAATCAGCCTACTGTATCTGTAGGCTTACCACCTAGAGATTCAACCTTCAGGCTTACCACCTAAAGATTCAATCTTCCATAGATTGAAAGTATCTGGAAAAAATTCACACTTACAAAAAAGATTACTTGAATTTGCCAGGTGCCAAATACTGCTGAATCCACATGAATGCAGTGGTGTGTGGATCTGCAGCTCCTTTAAGCTTATGACCAAACCAATGAACCAATGAAATTTCTGAGAGGTTGGTATACATATTGTCATTAAATTAATCTCTAGAATATTTTTGTGGATTCCATATGGATTACCATGAATGTGACTCCCTCTGTCAGCAATGCTGTAGAGTGAATCATGTTTTTGTTTTAATTCTATTAAAGTACGTGGTCGAACTTTAAGGTAATTGTTCTTTTCCACCCCAAGTGACTAGTCCCTTGGGGGGGGTCAAGCAGGGGTCAGTGGGTGGGGGGGGGGGGGGGGCCAATGTTGCAGGAACTATCCCGCTTGATATGGTCAAGCGTCGGTAGGACCCAGGCGGAACTCCAAGCAGCATCCTGATGGGGACTGCTAGTGATGCAATATTGCCACTAGTGTCGTCCTGCCAGGGACTGCTGGCAATGCCATGTTGCCGCATGGGGTGCACAGACAGGGGCTCCCCCCCCACCTGGTGGTATCTGACCCCGCCTGACAGCGTTCTGATCCCATTCTATGCTGATTTCTGACAACTGTCCCATCTGGTTACAACATGCCCAAAATTTTTTAAACATTATAAAAAACCAGCCCACTTCCCGCCTATTACCACTTGGTGGTGACCCCACACGCCTGCAGCACTTACCACCAGCCATAGCCAATTTCACATAATGAGATTAGAAGTTTGTGTTAATATTGATATTAAAGTCCATGGCCTAACTTTAAGGTAAATTGTTTTTTTCACCCGAGGTGACTAGTCACTTGGGATGAAAAAAATATAGGAGACATTGTGGTTCCCTCCCCAGATGGGGATTCCAAAGTGTTTTTTCATTTTAACAATCAATTTATTAACTAATTTAAATAAAATAAAAATTGGGGGAAATGGTGTGATGGTGTGCATGTCATGTGCATTATTCTTGAGAGGTCTTGAGTAAGGTTCAAAAGCATGACGGAGTAATTCAGGGAATAGCAAACAACTACTAATATAAATCCTTATGCTACTGGACTGAGGAGGTACAAACCTTTTTAGATGTTGATATATCTAATTTTGCTATTTTTGCTGGTGGCTGACCATCCTTCCGAGCATTCTCAACCACATAATTTTTTACTTTTTTTCGGTGCTGCTTGCCTTCATAGTGATTTTTTGCTTGAATGCGAGAATTTAGCTGAAACACCAAGTGAACATAAAAATATAACTTATTTCTAAGTTTTGGAATAAAAACTATTTCAATAGAGAGTATACAACATGTAGCAATAAAAGGTAAATTAGAACAAGACGAACAGGTAAAAAAACAAACTCCCAACTTACTTTAACCTCACATAACTCGCATGAATTGTTGTGGAACTTTGCAACGAGCTCTTCTGGGAGGTTTGGATCAAGCTCCACTGGTACTGAGGAATAAAATTAACATTATTTTCCATGTCATATTATTAAACAAGTTGCACGCAAAGAATTGTGTTGGATACATATATTGAATCATCTCAATCAATCATCTAAAGTAGGGTATGCTTTTGTAGCACTTTTATAAGTTGTTCACATACCACAAAATTTCAATTTTTATTTTTTTGTATATATGACAAAATAAGATACAAAAATACAAAAAAATGTGCATTGTTAAGGAACAGGAAGTGCTTTTAGTAACGAAAAATTCAGAAACAAAGAAGCATTAGCAAATTACAGCATTAATTTTTAGAAATTGGTTAAACAGGAAACAAATGGAATGGGGAACAGAAGAGCTTTGGAGATAGATTTATTGTAATATATGGTGCCCTTACATAATGACAAGACTATTAGACTGTTGCACCTAATATCATGGTAGTTATGAAATGCAAAATTTTGTCTTAGTCACCTCTTGGAGGAGTCACATGAAACATAATAAACTATGAAAAGGTGAGCATAGCTTCAGAATAAAGTCCATCTACAACTGCACAATCAAGAAGTATCCTAGATATGCTGCAACAATCTAGATCCCAATCATGTAGGTAATACTCACATGGTCTCTTATTGTTGGGGGGGGAAGATTTATTTGTGGGAGATGATGGAGGTGGCTCAGGTTCTTTGTTTCTTGAGACAAGGGGAGAGCCGACAGTGGGCTCTTCTGGCTTGCTTGGAGCAGGCTCGGAGTCTGGTTTCTCTGACTGGTGCCCAAACTCACCACCTCTTCGTGGGGGAAGGCTGCCGTTGCTGTGTCTTAGCCGTGAGTATGGCTGGTTTGATGGGTGGTCAGGGGGAGGAGGACGGTGGGGGGGTGGCATGGACATCTTCCTGTCCTGCCGGTAGTGTGGCTGGCGGGAGGGTGGGTGTTGGTGGGGGTACGGCTGCTGCTGAGGAGGGCGGGGCAGCCGTATTGGAGGCGGAGGAGGAGGGGGACGAAGAGCGTGGGGAGGTGGTCTCATGGGACGGAAGTGAGGAGGAGGTGGTGGCGGTGGATGGAAGGTTGGTGGCTCATGAGGTGGCATGGGTGGAGGAGGAGGAGGGTGGGGAGGGCGACTGTAACCCCCCCAATAATTGCCATAGTTGCCATAAGGTGATCTGCTGGGCCCATACATACCTGAAAACAATAAAATTCATACCTGATTATATATCACAAGTTAAGCATAAAACTCAAATACATTCATGTTGAAGCTGGCTTTCACCTTTTGACAATAAGACCAAGTCTACTTCCCCTCATACAATAACAAAATGAGTCTGCTATAGAATGCTCTGCAAATGAGGATAACTGAATATAAAAATTGGGGCAAAATTTGGTATATATTTGAGATGTCCAATCTTGAAATTTCGAAACGCAGTGTTGTGAAAATAAGGAGGGTAAAGATTTCAGAGCTTACCAGTGAGAGAGATGAAGAAGTGAAGATACTGGCTAACTCTTGCATTAGTAAGATGGACAGAATGGTGAAATTAAGTAGAAAGTCTTGTGAAGCAGGACTGTGGAAGTGAGGAAAGATATGCAGTTAGCAAGCTGAGATGGCAGGAAAACCATGCATGCCTTTTTTTCAACCAATCATAAATGATACAAGAATGAAGAAGTACACACAGTAAACCTCTTGGGGGCAGACTCCTTGCTGATTTAAGCATATAGCCAACTTATGGAACTGGCTTCCCCTCCTTCCCAAAAAGTTACCACGGAGGCATACAGGAAAAAGGTGACTTATTGATGCATTTTTTTTTCTGTAAAAATATGGTATGGAAAATATCAAATGGGTAATAAAATCTGGAACAAAACTACTAGTAATTGGTTAGCTAGCACATGTAAACAAAAGATATGCAGCATAAGTGGTGGCAACGCAGCATCCACCATTAACATTTTTAATTCATTTCCGTTGCTCCATCTTCCCTCAGTCCCCATAATCACCGGATGTAGTTGTTGCATAATGTCTGGGTTGCACAGTGTCATATTTAACAGAATGAATTTTGGACATTACATGACATATGACAAAAATATTGTTTAAACTTTATCTACAGTACTCATCAAAAGTTCATAAGTGGTGCCTTGAGGAGGGGGCCACATACATATGGCAAAAAAAGAATTCTAGTCTTGTGGGTTACAGATTTTAGACAGTCGTACGCAGTGGCTACATGACATGATTGCATCCACTAGCTTTTGGCAGCCACCTCAAAGCTGGGTGCTCGTCTCCTTCAGGCTATCAAAGTGATCGATAAACTACCGTGTCTTACTCTGCAACCATGCCTCATTTTTTGCATTTACAGTATATATACCCTTGCTTTTATGGACCTTGTTATAATGAATTTCAGTTTTAATTAACTTTTTTAGCCAGTCCATTATATGTGAGGATTTACTGAACAAGTTTGGTAAGTGCAAGATTAGGTTCAGTGGTGGGGCAGCTGAACATGTACACGCATGTTGGTCAGTTGCATTTGGTGGTGGTGTTTAATAAATATAGTGTCCAGCATGAAAGTGAAGGAATATTGTGCACATTTTATAGAGGAAAACAGAGGTGAGACACCATTACAGATACCTCAGTCTGGTCATTCCAGGAAGATTTCAAAGTAGGTGAATGTTCTAAAACGTTAATTGGAGAATACCCTTCGTGTAATAATTTGAGACCTTGAAGATGTCTTCCTGGGACGTCTAGACTGAGGTATCTGTGATTGTATCTTACCACTGCACTTTTTCATTGTCGACTTTGCCAAGGCCACCAACTCATTATTTCCTTAGTCTGGTGGCCTGCCTCCTCTAAAAGCAATGATTTGAGAAATGGTTTCTTTGCTTAGTTCCTTGGTAGATGCCATAATAACAATGTACTAATATGACAATCACCATCAATAAGTGCAAAAAGCAAGGCATGGTTGTCAAGCAAGACACAGCAGATCACCAATCACTATCACAACAGCCCAGAGGTGACCAGCACCACCTTTGAGATCGATGCAGGCAGCTAACGGATACAGTTATGTCATGTAGCTGTTGTCGCATACTTCTTTCTAAAATCTCTCACCTACATGACCATCATGTTTTTGTTCACCATAAGTATGTGGCACCTCAAGGAAAGCACTCCTTCCTTTTGGCGAGTACTGTACACCCTCCAGAGCCAATTGAGGGCATGAGATTGCTTCAACAGATTGCCTTGGCAAAGGTGCACTTTAACTCCTTCAGTGCCTTGTTCATATATACGGACAACCTGATACATCCCCTTAGTGCCATGTCCGTATACATACAGACCGGTTTAAAAAATCACAGCGCAATAAGCAGTGTAGCCAGCATGCCCAAACTTGCTTGGCTTGTAGGCCTGCCTTTGTTCTGCCATTTCTCCCCCCCTCATCCCTGTCCCTTGACCCAAGCTGCACTCCTGGGGCACCAAGTCAGTCTGTAGTGCCAGACCCACCTGATGGGCGAGCCTCCCTTATCTCACTCTGCAAGTGGGGTACCTCTTTGGCCGACTGGTTAAGGAGTGGCTTTCCCATCTCACTTGGCTCAGGTTCAATCCCTGGCGCTGGTAAAACCCTTCCCTGGTCTGGATTAATTTCTCATGTGTTTCATGACATGCTGCGATTGTGTGGGTTTGTAGTGAAGTGCATGCCTGCGCCACGTCCAGGAGCTCCAAGAGGGACACGGGTTCGAATCCTGGCTGCCGCACAGCTGGGATTTTTCAGTCACCGCCAAGTAGCCAAGGACTATCCACATGTTGCCCCAAACACCGCTTATCAACCCGGACTCTAGATTACCTCCCAAAAAAGAGGTTCAAAGCTGAGCTCCAGGGGGCAGCATGAGCCAAAACAAGATGGCGCCACTATAAACACTCGCCTGCGCCAGAACGGGCTGGGCCGACCATCAGGCCTCACCAGGGAAAAAGCCAACGGAGCAGTAGGCCGGGACGTAAAAAAAAAAAATAAATAAATAAATAAATAAATAAAAATACATGTGGTGGCAATGCGGTGGGATCCTCTCCTTGGTACTGTTGTGTCTCCCCTGTGTGGGTAACAGGAAAATGGATGGCCCATGCTCTCTGAAGAGTTCATAGAAAACAGGAGGTTTCAGTGACAAACACACAGAAATTAATCTAGATGGGGAAGGGAAGTCGTGTAGTGCCAGACCTGCCTTAATGTGTGAGCCTCCCATAACCCACTCTGCGAGCGGGATACCTCTTTGTCTGACTGGTTAAGGAGTGAGGTTCCCATCTCGCTGGTCGTGGGTTCAATTCCCAGTGCCAGTATGTGAGGGGATTTATCGAATAAATTTGGTAACTGTAAGGTCATGTTCAGTGGTGGTCTGGCTGAGCATGTACACGCACCTCTGTCAGCATAACATACTACTAGTGTCCAATGAGTAATTATTGTTTTGATTTCCCTGACTGGGTGTAGTATTTGTGATGACTGAATGTATGTAAGTATACAAACTTTCATCTAATATGCTGAACAGGCTTTGTTATATACAAAAATGGTCAGAAATAGCAAACTTTCAACTCATATAACAAAATTTGACAAATACCCTAAGTTCAGAGCCCTCAGATATAACAGATTTTTAGATATAATGTCACCCCCTTACTCCCAATAGGTTCATTAAAGTGAGAGTTTACTGCACATGTTCCTCCATGCATCTTTTCTGTGTTATCCTTTTTTTTTCTTTCTAACAGATTATTTTCAGTATGTCATTATAAAGCTCTCTGTTTTGTTATTTTCTGAATGAAAACAGTTATCATCAGATATATTATTCCTAGATTTGTGGTTTCACTAGAAATTTAAATGATGGCAGGATATTTTGATTACTCTCAAGTTTGTTGACAAACGTGTCAAGATACTGTTTTTCAAGTTCTTCCTGTCAGGGCACCAAATTTATTTTCACTGCTGTATATCTTTAGAAATATTGATCTTGCTTGCAATAAAGCAGTTTCTTACATTTTTAAGATCACAACTTCAAAAATCTAAGCCCATATCCATGCCAGTATTTACACTACGTATATTTGAAATGGTAAGATAATGGGGGTTGGGGGGTCATACACAACAGCTGCATATGGCCTTGGTCCTCATCCCTGTCGCACTGGCCCATGAGTCTGTGGTGGGTAATAACCCATTATATACCCCATGACACAGGGCAGGTGTGACATTCAGGTTACCACAGTTTACCTTCCCCAGGTACCAATTTATCAACCAGTCCAAAAGGGAGGGAGGATAAACAGTTAGGTGACCTACAGACAAACTGCCCAGGCAGGGATTCGAACCCAGGCCCGCAAATTCATAGCAAGGCATGCTAACCACTGCACCACGGAAGCAGTGGTGGAAAAAAATTTATGTCTGCTGATGAAACACAACTGCCTCACTATGGGCTGGCATACCACCTGTTCTGATCCCTTAACCCCTTCAGGACACATTTCATGTCAGTCACAAAATGTTGTCTTGAGACACCAAAGACTCCTAAAGCATTACTGGCCTTGGCAGAACAATAAATCTTCTAAAATATCGTGAAATGACACTATCTGGGTCATTTTGGGGCAAGTTGTGAGTGAGATGATCAATTTGAAAGGTAAGTGTCTAGCAACGCTCAATGACAATTATTTCCACAGCGCGGCCGTTAGATTTGGTAGTTACTTCCTTCAACCTTGCTCACTCCCTGCCACTGGAATGAATGAACAAAATATATCTCCAGGTCTGAGGGGGTTAATAAGTGTTAAGCTGTCTGCTCGACAATGGCCATTTACCGTAGTTCATGTCTTGGGGCGGCCAGCCAGGTGAAGGCTCCTTGCTCAGGTAACTTGTGCCGCTGGGGCACAGACGGGCCCCAAGCGTTGTGTGTGGCCAGCGACCTTATGTAGCAGTTTGAATTTTTCATTAGGCCATTATGAAGCAGCCTCAGTCACCTAGATAAGCTGGTAAAGGCATTCAACATCACCGTTCATGGGTTTTAGATCGGCGTTTAATAAGACACGGGTCATATTCAAAGGGTTTCATAGGAGTTCTGGGCCTTTGTAGGGATAGTTTTATGGCCCTGGTGATAGTCTGATCATTCTTCTGTACTATGAACCTAAAAGAACACTCATCAGAACCCAATCAACCTCCTGTTTGGCCTTTGGAATCAGTTGATGTGAGAGGCGAAAACGTCTGAGAATAGCGAGTCAGGAGGGAGCCCTTTGTCGGCAGGACGCTCGTGCCGGCCAACCCCTCCCCCTCCTCATTACCGAGATTTCTAATGACTCGGTGATTAAACTATGCTGCTAATGATCCAGTCTAGCCCATGACAGCCACCCCTCAGGCCGGGCAGTGCCACGAGCCTCGCCTCACCTGGCATCCCTCGCCCCTCGCCGCCTCAGCTGATCGAACAGTAAACAAACAGCCGCCGCGTCTCTCGGCCCCCCACTAGAGAAAGAATAGCCTCAAATGCGGACACGCAAAATTGTATAGAATAATGGCATATAATAAATAACTAATTGATATTAATTAATTTGTTTGAAGAGACAATTTAATGGGGAGGCGACGGCCGAGTGGTTAGCGTGCCGGCGTGCGTGGTGAACCCGAGGATCTGGCGTGCACTACGTAGGTTCGAGTCCCACCAACCCACGATGATTTTTCAAACCATCGCCGAGTGGCGGAATATTACCCACATGAACCCAAACTTCAGCGACTTCGATTAAGAAGAGCACCGGGGAACAGCATGGGCCAAGCAAGAGTCAATGGGGAGGCGTTGCGTGCTTAGCGTGCGGGCGCGGCGTCCAGGAGGACGTGGGTTCGCGTCCCGCCCGCCACCACAAGATGGGAATTTTCAGTCACCGCCGAGTGGCCTAAGACTACCCACATGCTGTCCAGCAGACCACCTGTCAACCCGGACTCTATTCTCTCTCTAAAATAAGGATCAAAGATCCGGGGGGGGGGGGGGCGGCATGAGCCAAGCAAGATGGCGCTACTATAAACACTTGCTTGCACCACAACGAGCCGGGTCCGATCACCAGGCCCCAACAAGAAGGCCTACCGGCGCCATAGGTGGAACGCCAAAAAAAAAAAAAAAATAGAATACATCACGGAGGCCACTATAATTAAAATTAACCTGCGTCACTAACGGGCTGGGGCAGTCGGGGAGGCCCCTGATGGCAGCCTACTGGCGCTACAGGCAGCACCTAAAAAAAAAAAAAAAAAAAAAAAAAAAAAAAAAATAAAATAAAAATACAGATTACACACTGGGCTTCATCTAGTCTCTCATTGCAGTGAACGCTCCTACCGAGATGTGTGAGAATGGGATATCGCTGGAATAACTGTGTCAAACCGGAGACTATCCCGTGAGACAGATTCGACATTTTTTATATTTTTTATTACCCGCATAGTCTGTCAACGCCAACTCTGGCTATACGAGCAGTGGCAGTGGGCACACGCCCAGAGGCCAACCTTGTTCATCGGGTTGTTTCTGTTAGACACTCCCGGAGGAGGCCAAGGAGACGCCCACAGAGTTTCATAGAGTTCGTGGCTTAAGCAAGTTGATAGATTTTGTCAGGAAGTGCTAAGGATGAGAAGGGGGCCTGCATCCATGGAGACCTGCCCGGAAGAACCGGACTTGGGGTCGTAGGGTGGGTGAAGCGACGCGCCTCCCGGCGTATGCCCCCGATGATGGACTGATTAATTTCTCTATTTTCAGTGCCCCTTACTCACCTGGTTTACTCATCTGTTTGGACCATCCATTCTCTATAGAACGACAAGGAAATATAGCATAAAAAAGTTAGGTGGGCCAAAAAACTGCTGGCACGGCAGCCCATAAGTTGATAAACCATTGTGCTACGTGTGACTATATGGGCTGGAACAGTGACATCTCAAGTAATGGACGGCTTACTCGCTCTCGACAGGGTTTACGTTTCGAGCTCAAGCGACAAAACTACTGGGAGTAGGGAAATGTTATGCACCATATTGGAAAGCACATTGGTAGGGCTAAATCCTTTGTTAAATAAGTCTAGAAATTCTATAAAAAAATGAGCGGGTTTCAAGGTTGGGAACTCAAAAATAGTTTTTTTTCCGAGTCGTTTTTTGAGAGTTTATTCGATTTTTTACCCTTTCGAGTCGGTTTTCGAGCCCAGTCACTAATTAAAAAATAAAGCCCTTTCATTTTGCCGTCGACTGATACCAAAAACATTCTGTAGCCCCAGAAATAAGGGAGTTTTGGCAATTCGCACCGAAGCGGTTGATTTTCCAAAATTCGCGGCTTAATGACAAGGGTGGGATATGTGTCCGTTCCATAGTGTAGGGTTCATTGGCTGGAAGGATACGTCATAAGCAATGTGCTTGTGTTCAGTATTGAGACTCATAAAGCAGATTATATAAGTGAGTGTGTATAGGGCGGACTTGAAAATGGCAATGATATGTTTTGGCTTGACCACCACAGGATTTTTTTTATATTGTTGTGGTGGTGGTGAAGATAGTGGTAGGAAATGCATGATAACTAAATAGAGACGGAAGGGGAAAATGTCCAGGGAAACTCCTTTAAAAACAAATTAATGCAAATATGATGCACAGAAACAGTAAGTAGCACAGCCAGGCCTGCCCCCGGAAGATTAGTGAATAATTTAGCTTTGCATCAACGGGCATGGTGAGGTACAGAGTTTAATTTCTCTTAGTTGGTAATTCCCCCCCCCCCCCATCCCCCCGTGCACATAAAACACGCACATACACATATATTATTTGCATGTACTATATTTGTATGTAGTCCATGTATGTGTATATGTATGAATGTAAGTCTGTCTATTTGTGTGCACTTACTGCGGTATGAATGTATGAATATAATGCCTAATACGTAAGTAGCCTATATATGAGTGTATGGGAGCAACACGGCAAAATTCATACAAATGCTACACTTTTTTTTTCTTTCTCGATGATTTACTCTGGGCTCATTACTGCTCCCGTGTAATACAACGCTTATTTTACCTGAAGCTGTTATTCTCTGCGCCATAATTTTCCCTTCCACTTAATTGTTTTTCCCCGGGTAATTTAGCGGCGCTGATGAGACTCCGAGGGCGGTCGTTAGCTCCTCCTAATTGACTCCGCGGTCGTGTGGTTTGTGTGTTGTCGTCGTTCTTTGGGGCACTGTAGTTGTTCCTGCGCGTTGTGGTTTGGACCATTACTGATACTGGTGTACAGTTCCTTTTTATTTTCCATGCGGCCCCTGATTAAATAGTCTTGTATGGCCTTCTATAGACATATAATTTCAACGAGTTCCATGTGATTAACGAATATATTTTCTTTTATCCGAGCAATGATACGAAAGAAGCAGCGATTAACGGACTTTTTTTTTCATTTTTGTTTCCTTTTTTTTTTTGCCCTTGAGCTGTTTCCTTTGCTGTAAAAAAAAAAAAAGATAAAAACAGGAAATTTATCGACTCCATTGGCCTCGAGAACACCAAACTCGAGCTGTCACACACGGAGACAAGATATGGCAGCGTCGGTCCTCTCACCCAGGTCCCCTACCTAGGTCACTTTCTTCCTCAATCCCTCCTTCCTTCCCTCCTTTCCTTCCCTTCTTCTTATCTTTCCCTCCGTCACTCCAGTTCTCCTTTCCTTCCTTCCTTCTCTCCTCTCTCCCATACTTATGGCTTTTCTCTCTCTCTCTCTCTCTCTCTCTCTCTCTCTCTCTCTCTCTCTCTCTCTCTCTCTCTCTCTCTCTTTTCCGTTGCTATGTGTGACAAAGTGGGCAGGTAGGTATTGAGAGATCTTCATTCCCGGCAATTAGGTGTAGACGGGAAAATGATTTTTCATTTCCATCCCAATAATTCACACCTCGCAGCAGGAGCGAGAGAGTGCATTATTCCCGGTAATTAGGTGTGGGCGGAAAAGTGATCCCTAACACCTCCCTGTCACACACACACACACACACACACATACACACACGCGCGCGCACACACACACACACACACACACACACACACACACACACACACACAATATTAATAATAATCATAATAAAAATTAGAGAGAGAGAGAGAGAGAGAGAGAGAGAGAGAGAGAGAGAGAGAGAGAGAGAGAGAGAGAGAGAGAGAGAGAGAGAGAGAGAGAGAGAGAGAGAGAGAGAGAGAGAGAGAGAGAGAGAGAGAGAGAGAATTACATAGAATTACATAGAAAATCAGACCACACAGACCCCATGGTCCAGACTAGGTGGTTTGTCCTTAAACCTAAGTGAATCTACATTAATCAGATGGCTCCAAAACGTTGCTTTTCTACTCTAGTTAATATTAAGTTCATGGAAGTGACGGTCGAGCTTGTTTTTAAAGGAGTCAATCGTGTTACACTGGACCACTGACGGTGGGAGCTTATTCCATTCTCGCACTACAACGTTGGTGAAGAAAAATTTGGTGCAGTTTGAATTTACTTGTCTACATTTGAGTTTTATGCCATTGTTCCTCGTTCGCAAAGTGTCATCGATCATAAACAATTTTGTTCTGTCTACATTCGTGAAACCATTAAGTATTTTAAAACATTCGATCAGTTTTCCTCGGAGGCGACGTTTCTCAAGAGAGAACATGTTAAGGGTAGAAAGCCTTTCTTCGTAGGATTTGTTGCGCAAGGAAGGGATCATTTTTGTTGCCCGACGCTGAACACCTTCTAATCTAGCAATGTCCTTTGCATGGTGAGGAGACCAAAACTGTACCGCATATACCAAGTGGGGTCTGACTAAACTATTGTAGAGCAGAAGTATCACATCTTTATTCTTGAATAAAAAGTTTCTTTTAATGAAGCCCAACATTATGTTCGCTTCATTTGCTGCATCGATGCATTGATGTGAGAATTTGAGGTTTGACGCGATTTTGACCCCCAGGTCCTTAACGCATTGAATGCTTGTGAGTTTAACGCTGCGCATTTCGTAATCGAACCTCTTATTACTTGTTCCAACTTGAAGGACCTGGCACTTGTCTACGTTAAAGGGCATCTCCCATCTATCCGACCAAGCTGAAATTTTGTGCAAATCCTCTTGGAGGCTTTGCCTGTCTTCGTCAGTGAGAACCGAGTTACCAATCTTTGTGTCGTCTACAAATTTACTAATGCGATTATTGAGTCCAACATCCATGTCGTTGATGTAAATAATGAAGAGCACTGGGCCAAGAACCGAGCCCTGAGGGACGCCACTAGTGACCGGCGCCCATTCTGAGTTAAATCCGTCAATCACCACTCTTTGCTGTCTGTTGCTCAACCAATTCGCGATCCATTGGTTTACTTGACCGTCAATACCTATTTGCTTTAATTTGTAAAGTAATTTATGATGTGGGACTTTATCAAACGCTTTCTGGAAATCAAGATAGACCACGTCCAATTATTTGGTTACGTCATAAACTGAGAAGAGGGTCGTTATAAAAAGTCAATAGGATTGATAGGCAGGATCTTTTGTTACGGAAGCTATGTTGTGAATCCCCAATTAATGAGTGGCTTTCGAGGTAACTCACAATTTTGTCTCTAATTATGCTCTCAAGTAGCTTACCTACAATTGAAGTTAGACTAATGGGTCGGTAGTTACCTGGTATTTTTTTGTCTCCTTTCTTAAAAAACGGTGTCACGTTAGCCTTTTTCCAAACCGAAGGGACGATGCCTTGTCGCAAGAACATATTGAATACGGTTGTTAGGGGGGAAACTATTTCGCCCTTTGTTTTTTCAAGCAGTATAGGATATACTTTATCGGGTCCGGGACTTTTATTTGTTTTAAGTGAATGGAGAGCTTAAGGACTTCATCGGTTGTTATTTAAAAATTTGGCAATGCATGCTCGAGATTCACATTAGTACTGGTGCTGGTGGTAGTGGGAGGAAGACTGTTAGTATTAAACACCGAGGAAAAGTAACTGTTTAAGAGGTTTGCAATGTGTTGGCTGTCAGTCACTAGTGCACCGTCGCTGTTTGTTAAAGGTCCAATTCCACTTCTGATCGCCTTTCTGTTGTTTATGTAACTGAAGAAAGATTTCGGATTATTTTTACAGTTGGCTGCAATATTTTCTTCATATCTACGCTTTGCCTGACATACTAATCTTTTTACTCGTCGCCTGGCATCGTTATAAAGTCTAATGTTTTCGGGCGTGCTTTGTTCTTTCTTTAACCTGTAAAACAATTTTCTCTCCTTGACTGAGTGTTTAATTTCGCTATTAAACCAAGGTGGGCTTTTATTAGTGTTAATTCGCTTCTCGCACAAGGGGACGAATGTGTTTTGCTGAGTGAGTAAGTGATTTTTAAAGCTTAGCCAGGCTTCCTCTACATTGCCGTCATCTGATAGTTGTATTTCTGTTAGTTTTTGTCGGATTTTTACGAAGTTAGCTCTTTTGAAATTGGGCACCTTTACTTTATTTTCAGTCACTGATGTTTGAGCTCTAATGTCGACGCGCACTAATTTATGATCGCAAGAACCGAGGTGTTCTCCTTCCGTGACATTACTGACTAGGTTATCTTGGGTCGTTATAACAAGGTCGAGTATGTTATTTTGTCGAGTTGGTTCAGAAACCATTTGGCTTAGATAATTTTCTTCTAGAAACTCGATCATTCTATGTGACTCGCCTTCTGTACCTGACAGTGTCGCCCAGTCGATATGGGGGAGGTTAAAGTCTTCTAATATCAGTGAGTCGTTGTTATTAAGTGACTGCCTTAAAACGCTGTACATTTCAAGGTCGTCATCGAGTGATTGCCCGAGAGGCCTGTAGGTGACATATATATTTAGATTGACTTTTGCAATGTTTACTCGCACGCACAAATGTTCAATGTTACTGTCTCTTGGTGTTTTGTCAGTGGGTTGCAAATATCTTTTGACAAAAAGCGAGAGAGAGAGAGAGAGAGAGAGAGAGAGAGAGAGAGAGAGAGAGAGAGAGAGAGAGAGAGAGTGTGTGTGTGTGTGTGTGTGTGTGTGTGTGTGTGTGTGTGTGTGTGTGTGTGTGTGTGATTTTCTCTCTCTCTCTCTCTCTCTCTCTCTCTCGATAGGAAAATGGACGTTGTAATAACGAGTTTGCTAAATATAACGTAACAACTATTTACATGCTTATTTTTTTTTATTATTATTATTTGGCATTGTGATCTGATGGCACCTTTTTGTGTTTGTACATGTGTGTGTGTGTGTGTGTGTGTGTGTGTGTGTGTGTGTGTGTGTGTGTGTGTGTGCGCGTCAGTCAACAAGTCATTCATCCATTTTTGTGCCTATCTGACAAATATTGCTAAATTGGTGGAGCGCTGCGTTGCTAAAAAAAAAGGAAAAAAATGAAAATAAAAGGAAGAAGCAAACGCAAGGCTCTTTTTATTTATTTTCTGTGCATCTTTGAAGGATTGTCGTCTCCAGGATTGTAACAATATTTTTTTTTTCATTATTATGTTAATCTTCATTATTATTATTATTATTATTATTATTATTATTATTATTATTATTATTATTATTATTATTATTATTATTATTATTATTATTATTATTATTATTATTATTATTATTATTATTATTATTATTATTATTATTATTATTATTATTATTATTGTTGTTATTATTATTATTATTATTATTATTATTATTATTATTATTATTATTATTATTATTATTATTATTATTATTATTATTATTATTATTATTATTATTACTTTATTTTATTTTATTATTATTAATTATTATTATTATTATTATTATTATTATTATTATTAATATTATTATTATTATTATTATTATTATTATTATTATTATTATTATTATTATTATTATTATTATTATTATTTTTATTATTATTATTATTATTATTATTATTATTATTATTATTATTATTATTATTATTATTATTATTATTATTATTATTATTATTATTATTATTATTATTATTATTATTATTATTATTATTCTTCTTCTTCTTCTTCTTCTTCTTCTTCTTCTTCTTCTTCTTCTTCTTCTTCTTCTTCTTCTTCTTCTTCTTCTTCTTCTTCTTCTTCTTCTTCTTCTTCTTCTTCTTCTTCTTCTTCTCCTTTTTTTTTTCTTCTTCTTCTTCTTCTTCTTCTTCTTCTTATTATTATTATTATTATTATTATTATTATTATTATTATTATTATTATTATTATTATTATTATTATTATTATTATTATTATTATTATTATTGTAGTTGTTGTTGTAGTTTTTTTTTATTATTGATATTATCATAATTATTATTATTATTATTATCATTATTATTACTATTAAATATTATTATCATTATTATAGCTATTTCTGCTGATACTACTGATACTACTACTACTACTATTACTACTACTACTTTTTTTTTTTTACGTCCCAGCCTATAGCGCCGGTAGGCTATCTTAAGGGGCCTGGATGGTAGTCGGCCCCAGCCCGTCATGGCGCAGGCAAGTGTTTTATAGTGGCGCCATCTTTCCTTGGCTCATGCTGCCCCCCGGAGCTCGTTCTTGATTCACTTGGACGGTTTCCTCTAGAGTTCGAGTTGATGGGTGGTCTTCCGGACAGCATGTGGGTAATCTTACGCCACTCGGCGGTGACTGAAAAATCCCAGGTGGTAGCGGCGGATTCGAACCCGCGTCGTCCATCACGCGGTGAATGCGGAGCCCGCACGCTAACCACTCAGCCGCCGCCTACCCACCGCCTACTACTACTACTACTACTACTACATAAATAACATCATTATCATCACCACCATCGATAGCTCACACTGTAGGCTGTGCTAACGTATGTTCACCAACGCAGAAGGATTAGTTAAGCGCTCACTGTTATACACCCCAGGGCAGTGAACGGTTCCTTGCCAGGCCTCCTACCGGGCTGCTGAGAGGCCTTGAAGGGCAGGCCACTCCGCTCCTCGGCCATCCGCCTCCGCCTCCGCGTCTCGGGTCATTGAATAAGACAACACCCTTACATAGCTGCTTCTGCCAAGGCAAGCACTGGACGGCAAAAATGGAACCTCATTGCTTTAGTGTGTTAATCTTCCGCTTTGATCGAATCGCACAAAGGGAAAGGCAAGGACGACAGTCTATACTTAGGGAAAAAATAAACATGTTAGTAGTTGTTACGTTATATTTAGCAAACTCATTATTACAACGTCCATTTTCTTCTTTAATGTAATCGCTGGAGGAGTATACATATTAGTTACGTTATGATTTGTAAATATTATTATTCAGTTAATTTCCCTCTTTGATATCATTGCCCGGGTGAAAAAGATATATATTCGTTAAAAAGAACATGTAACTCGTTGAAATTATATGTCTATTTATATAAAGTCATACACGACCGTTTAATTAAGGGCCACCTCCGAAATAAAGAGGAACGTTACATCAACTACGGGGAACATTCAATTATCCATTTTTTGTTTACTTTATGTGTTGACTTTTGCGTATTCCAGCGTTTACCTTGAACTATATACGCAGCAGGAAACTAAACTAGGCCAAGAGAACGTCAGTGTGTGTGTGTGTGTGTGTGTGTGTGTGTGTGTGTGTGTGTGTGTGTGTGTGTGTGTGTGTCGTCTGCCATTAGAGTACGGACTGAAAAAGGGCGCACGAACCAGCCTTGAATCACCATCAATTGAAATTTTCCTGTTAATAAGTTAGCTCGAAGTCAATCAACCACAGTCTGAAAGCCCCCCCATCTGTTTCTTTTCTCCTACATTTCTTTCCCTTTCCCGTTGTTGTCTCGTTCCCCTTTTATCCTTTTAATGGCGATCTCTCTCCTCCTCTTTGGGTGAATTAGTGTGTTTGTGTTTCTGTCTGTCGAGTTGGCTGGTTCCGCGTTTTATCTGTTCACTCTTCTTACTCTCTCTCTCTCTCTCTCTCTCTCTCTCTCTCTCTCTCTCTCTCTCTCTCTCTCTCTCTCTCTCTCTCTCAAACACCCACACTCCCAGACGCTATAGTTTTAGATCTCTGTTGTATTGTTAATTCGTGTTGTCTTACTCGGTAGTGAATGAAAAATAAACACAATGGATTATTCTATATCCTTGGAGCTCTGCCAGACGTAAACAGTTGGTCCAGCTGAGGAGTGCGTGGGCGGCAAGGAAGTGAGAGGAAACAGCATAAGAAGGGATGGGAATGGAGGATGAGGTGAAAGTGGAATGGACAAGTGGGATGGAAAAAGGGGAAAAGGAGGACAAGAGGGCAAGAAAGAAGAGAGAGGAGAAAATGGAGTGAAGGAATCAGGGAGGCAGGATGAGGAAAACGTGGGAAGAGGCAAGATGAGAAGAGAAGCAAAAGACGGAAGAGGAGGGAATGTACTGGAGAAGGGATAATGAAGAAATGAGAGAGGAAGATGAAACGAAAGAAAAATAGAAAAGAAGAGAAAGAATTAGCCATTTTTTGATTACTCTATGTGTTGACTCGCGTATCCCAGCGTTTCCCTTGAACTATATGTGCAACAGGAAAGTAAACTAGGCCAAGAGAACGACAACGACTCTACCATGTGGGCGTGTGTTGTGTGTGTGTGTGTGTGTGTGTGTGTGTGTGTGTGTGTGTGTGAATTTAAGAAGTAAAAAAGTGGAAGGAAACTGAATTATGTAATATGTAAGTGCATAAAAGAACGAGATCGATGGATAGAGAGGAAGAAAGTATATAGAAAGGGAAATAACCGACGAAAAAAAAGTATGGTTAGGAGGGAAAAAAGGAGACTTATGACCCATTGTAGCTGAAAGGAAAAAATAAAGGATAGATATACATCAGCGTTATGGAAATGGTGGTGCGTGCCTGTTGTAAAAACGAGCGCCTTGACGTAGGTCCTCGCCTCCGCCTACCCGCCGCCACACTGCAAGGGGCGTGGCTGTGCTGGATGTGTTTCTTAGCTGAGTGGACGAAAAGGTTAAGGACACAGAGGGAATGCTATGAAAATAAAAGAAAGGGAATAAATATAGGAGAGTAAATTATACAGAAAGGGGAATGTGTTGGGTGTGTTTCTTAGCTGAGTGGACGAAAGGATAAGGACGCAGAAGGAATACTATGAAAAAAAAAGAATAAATATAGGAAAATAACAGATACAGAAAGGGGGATGTGCTGGGTGTGTATTTTAGCTGGGTAGACGAAAAGGATAAGGACGCAGAAGGAATAGTATGGAAATAAAAGAAAGGAATAAATATTGGAAAAGAATTGATAGATACAGAAAAAATAATGGAAGAAAATAAATGAAAAATGGAAGACTACGAAGATGCAAGGAAGTAAAAAATCGCATTTAAGGAAGTATTAAGGAAGAGGATACAGAGGGATTACTATGAAAATACAAGAAATTAACAAATATAGGAAAATAAATAACACACAGGAAAAACATACGAAAGAAAGATAAAAAAAATAAAACTGGAAGACTACAAAAAAGTAATAAAGTAAAAAAAAAACAGAGAGCGTCACCAGACAAAAAACTAGAGTCTGTATTTGACAGGAATAATACTGAATAATATATGAGTATATGGACAAAAAATACACACAAACAGCATATGGATAAAAAAAAATAAGCGACGGGAAAGAAAAATAGGGGGAACACACACACACACACACACACACACACACACACACACACACACACACACACGGAAGGGGGTAGGGGAGTCAGCATCAAAAGGTTTTTCATATTGGTTTTGTGTTTGTCAGTGTTTCAAGAGCGCAGCAGTCCGTGTTTGAAGTGATATCGAATTTTCCTCCGAGTGTTTTTCTTCACAGGTAGACTCTTCAAATTATCGCACCTGTGTACCTACCTACCTATCTGTTCTGCTCTCCCTCTCCTCTGCCCTACACACACGTCACCCACACGCTGCGCCCTATTGTATTGTGTGTGTGTGTGTGTGTGTGTGTGTGTGTGTGTGTGTGTATAGGTGGCCGCGTGTGCTTTCTTTTTCCCTTCCAAGGCTTAGTAAGAGACAAAGTGATAATTTTATTGATCATTGTTTATTAATTATACACCAATATATTTTTTTCTCCACGCGACACACACACACACACACACACACACACACACACACACACACACACACACACACACACACACACACACACACACACACACACACCGAACGACTTATATCTATACAAAGAGGATAGAAGTATGTAGGCCTATGTATGCTTCATAATACTTCACATTCGACATAGTGATTTCTCGGTAAATTTATAATGGTGATAATGGAACTGACGGTGAAGGAGGTGTTGTTGGTGATAGTGGTTATGGAGGTGGCGGTGGTGGTGTTGGTGGAGGTGGAGGTGGTGGAGGTGGTGGTGGTGGTGTTTACGATTGGGAGGATGGTGGTGACAAGGGAATCATCACACACACACACACACACACACACACACACACACACACACACACATGAAGGCTACCACATATACAAACACATCAGTAGGCTATATATAGAACTGAGGAAGGTTTATGGGGTCAATACTGTGTGTGTGTGTGTGTGTGTGTGTGTGTGTGTGTTAGAAAAATGAGGGTTGCAGAAAACAATGAGGGAGTAATGAGGGATAAACTGTATAATGGGGATGGGGTGGAGGTAAGATGCGTAAAAAGTGGATGAATGGATGCAATACAGTAACAAGGTGAGTTGCTGGAAGGGATAATAAGGTCAGGAGGAAAAAATGTAGGTATAAAAAGGAGAAACAGGAAGAGAGCATTATGGAACCGACAGCGATTTCAGACATTTTAGTGACGATTAAAAATAAAAATAAATCGATTTGGCCAGGTCATAATATGCGTAGAACGGAAGATAAATAGACAATCAAAGTAGGAGAAAGGGAACCCAGGAATTATAGGAGTCAAGGCAAACGGAGGACCAGGTGGAGCTATAAAATTGGAGCGTTTGTCAGAGCAGGATCGAGTACACTAACACCAGATAAAAAGGTGAAGAACGCTGGCTAAAAATGGCTGTTGGTGCTGCCGCTGATGATGGTGGTGATGGGGAAGGCGATGATGATGATATGGTAAGAGGTAAGAGAATGTCTGATGTGTGTGTGTGTGTTTGTGTGTATTGGGTGATTGGTGAGGAGGTGGAGGAGGTGGTTTGAAGGTGTATGTAGGAGTGATGGAAGCAGAGATAAGGGGAGCGTCTGGTCTGAGTGGAGTGGAGTTGGTGGAGAGGCGGGATGGGGGGAGGTGAGCTGTATGGACTATAATTATCACAAAGCTAAATGGCTCAAATGGGCGCGTGTTGCCGATGAGATTGTCGGCTGAAATGTGTTAATAAAAAATAAAACGTGAAAGGGTAATTGTACGCGCAGATTCATGAGCATGAGATTCATGAGCATTTTTTTTTGTCAGAATAAACCTGCAGTTGAAATAATGCTTGAAAAATATATGATAGTCATGAAATAAACCCACCATTTTTGTTTCTCTCAATTTCATGGAGCTCATCTACGCACGGCTGTCCATGGAAAAGATATCAGTACGACTAATTGCAGTAAAATTATGAAGCTCGAAATATTATAATAATCACGAAAACATTTATCTTTTTTACCCTAAAAAAGTAAAGAGGGATGAAAGTGGACGCCATGGCAAGGAATACTTAATTGTTATTGTTCCACATGGTATTTTTGAAGCACCATAATTCTCTTGGATCTTTTTTATGTATATTTAATTCTTGTTTTCATCGGAGGGCGTGTGCGTCGGCGGGGTGGGGTGAGGGGGGGTGGGGGGTTGTGATGGGTGGCGTGGCGGGGCGCTAAATGTACACACAATGATGTATCGCTATTTCTTCACGGGTATCAAAAATAACTTAGACCTTAGATTTTTTTTTTTTAATCATGAAGAAGCGACGCTTTCCATAGAAAAAGAATGTGTTACTGACTAGTGTAAATTCATGGCAGACAGAAAACGAAGCTGAACACACACATTTTCTCCTCCATAAAAATGATACAAATTTTCATGAAGCCATTACGATATGATTGTGTTAGACTTCTCACAAGTAAAAGAGAAGTGACTACAGCTTCTATCAAACGTCATACACTAAAACCCTTATCGCAACACCCACGATAGCATGTAAAGGACAGCGGCCACGTGAATGCGAGGAGGCGAAGGACATACACGATTGGCGATTCAGAGAGCGAGCAGATTACATAACATCCTTTATATAAGACAGCGGATCCATCTGCGTGTAGGTCCCTTCGGCGGCACACAGTCCAAATGACGAACGGCATGCGTAGGAGAGAGCGAGAGGCCCCGATGCCTTGCCGGGGATTCAACGTAAATAAATTGTTTACCGAGCACAACTCATCGATCGGGGTGAGACAGAGGGGCGGGTGGGAGATGTAGAGGGTGTGAGGAACGCAGATGAGGGATATTAGTGAAGGATGCTGGTAGGTGAGGAGATGTAAAGAGAAAGTAATGAAGAGAGGGAAGCAGTGAGATTGTGGGAGGGGCAAAGGAATGGTGAGGATGCTGTATATACAAAGGTGAGAAAAGGGAGGATGGGATGGCAATAAACCAGGGATATATAGAACGGAGATAAGCGATGAGGGAAAGAAAGGGAAACTGGGAAATAAGGTAGGGAGAAGAGGAGCAACGGTTAAGGACTTGGACCGAGAGCAGAGTTGGGATATGAGAGTTGTTGAAAATATGGAAAGGGAAGAGCTTTGGACGGTGGGCGTTGTATGGGTGGATGGGAGTGAGAAAAAATAAATGATGCTGGGGTGAGGCACAAGGTGGGGAGATGAGGAAGGAACTCCGAAAGCTAGAAGCAGGATTGCCATAGCTTTTTTAACGCCAAATCTCTTATATCCTTCATTAAAACGATGGCAAGAACCAGAGGGCTGTTGAATTTTCTTGATGCCATTGTGGGAATCATGGCAGAATCATTGTTTTCCAGCAGCGAGTAGCGGGCTTTTTTTTTATTAATGTTTACTTTTTTGTGCCCTTGAGCTGTCTCCTTTGCTGTAAAAAAAAAAAAAAAAAAAATGTTGTAAGGCTTCACTGTATCTCACGGAATGCTAAATAACTTGACATCGGACGAGATTTATGCCGCATGTCCAACCATTCCAGTGGGAGGAGACTAATGACCTGTGTCTCCAATTTCTCATTATGTGTAACAACATATGAAAAAAAAATGTTCGACTTTTCTCTGACTTTTTCCTAGTACTGCTCGGCTTTAAATCAAAATTTCACTTTGGAAACACTGGCTAGAGGGAGTGAAAAAAAAAAAAAGGAGAGGAGGAAGAGGAGGAGGAGGAGGAGGAAGGGAATGAGGACGATGGTGAAGATAATGATGATGATGATGATGATGATGATGATAATGACGATGGGGAGAAGGTGTAGGGGGATGAAGAAAGGAAAATTATGTAAGGAAAAAGAGTTAGTCTGAAGATAACACAACTCACAGGTACAAGAACTTGGATAGGGAAGAGGGAGAAGAGAAAGTGGGGCGGAAAATGATATTTAATGCAAAATAGTTATCAGTTATCATGTCTCTTCCTACACGCAGGTTTTGATAGATTACTGTACAATGATGTCCTTTCCTGTACGAAAGGAAACACTAACACGAGATCGCAGGTTATGCAGTGAGCGTCGCGAAGCAGCACGAGCGTATGTGGACATTCAAAATATGCACATTCAAATATCTGAAAAAAATAAGAGAGAAAGAAGTGAAGCAGAATCCACAGCAGGACAACAGAGGCCGAACAGTAAGTTGTTCTTTGTACAATTCACATTATTCCGTTCACTAACCTATTAATCATGTTCCACATCGCATAATTCTTTTTTGTCTCTTTAATACAAATATACATCATCATTTCAATAGCACACGCGTAATACAAAAAGATATAGAGTTCTTCTCGGCTTGAGAATAGAGTAGTATATACGTACACCAAGACAACATATAACATGAGTTTCCGTGAACAAAAACAGTTCCCGGAAGAAATTCTGGAATAGCTTACGTAAAGTGTTTTTTTTCCCTACAGTAAACATCGACACCAACAATGCCTTTCACCAGCCTCCCCCTCCCCCAACACTCCCTGGGGCTCGCCGCGCCAGGGTCAGCCACTCCAGGAACTTGGGTCATGAGCTCCTCGCACCAACTCCACTCACGTGTCTCTGACCAAGAAAAACAACAACAACTTAGGGTTAAGGGAAAAAATACTAGTTTGAGCACCCTGGTTATTCCCTGATGAAATTCGTTAAAGCAAAATTTGTGTTGGAGTTAGTGCAAAAGGGGCTCAGTTAGAGGTATACTGGTGTTGGGCGGCAAAGGCGGAGGTTGGGGAAAGCACAAACACTCCAACAGTACGAGCAGTACATGTGTGTTATTTTTTTTCATGAAATAATATTACTAGACACGATATAATAGTCACTTTGTGTTACGATCAAAGGTGGGAACCCTAGTTCAACCAATCGTGTCGCGAGAAAACTCACGAAATAGATTCACTGTACAAAACTGAATGATATCCACATAACGTTGCTACATTATTGACTCAGACGAAGCTGAAACACCACCGTCATACATGAGAATAACGGAATTAGCATGGCTGAGCCACGCTTCCAGAACACCACTACTGGCCCCCCGTGTGTCTTGGAGGAAACTATCCTGAGGGAGGGGGGTTGCACAAACATGAAGCTTTTTGAATCTCTGCTTCACAAACATTCCATTGGTGCAACAGCCATGGTCACCAATCATAGTAGTAACCCTGACACAAAACAGCGCTGCTTCCCAGAGAGTTGGGCCGCGCCAGAGACCATCTTGGCACAGTAAAGCACGGCCCACAGCCTCCACCGCTGCGCCGCGTATCCCTCTTAGCAAGAGACACATTACTCTCTTGAAGATAAAATTATGTACAAACACTACCAACACCGATGCCAAAAATATGCATCAATCTTTAGTATATAAAATAAATATACGTATTCTCGATATATATCATAATGTTCTCGAAAAGTGTTGACTGTTCAAAATCTACACACTGGTACAGGTACTCTTGTGCAATAAATTATTACAGTATTATATCATATATATCTGACACCTAATAGTTGAATAAATAGTCTATAGATAAAAATATAGATAAATACAATAGAAAAGAAAATATTTCATGGCATTATACAAGAAAACATATCGGTGTACTCAACATGGCTTTAAAACAAACAAATAAATACATATGCACCTCAAACCGCCACAAGGACAAGGTGGTAAAAATAAAATAGCATTCTATCTTATTTTTGTTTACCTTTGACCTCTTCAATTTTTAGACTAAAACGCACAGCGAACTAATATTATGCTCTTAGGCAGGTCAGACCGCTCTACACAACTGAACGCACAGGTAAACGCCCTCTAAGCAGGTCAGACCGCGCTACACAACTAAACGCACAGGTAAACACCCTCTAGGCAGGTCAGACCGCGCTACACAACTGAACGCACAGGTAAACACCCTCTAGGCAGGTCAGACCGCGCTACACAACTGAACGCACAGGTAAACACCCTCTAGGCAGGTCAGACCGCGCTACACAACTGAACGCACAGGTAAACGCCCCCCGATGTCTCCAGGGCGAGGGCCACGCGGGCGCGGCGCCCCACCACCTGGTAAACACAAATGTGCAATTTATGCGCTCATGTGGCAACACAGAAAAGGGTTAACTTGGTGACTGTGTGCTGGCAAGAAGACGGACGCTGGGATGGGCAATAAAAAGAGGAAGAGGAGGAAGAGAGAGAGAGAGAGAGAGAGAGAGAGAGAGAGAGAGAGAGAGAGAGAGAGAGAGAGAGAGAGAGAGAGAGAGAGAGAGAGAGAGAGAGAGAGAGAGAGAGAGAGAGAGAGAGAGAGAGAGAGAGAGAGAGAGAGAGAGAGAGAGAGAGAGAGAGAGAGAGAGAGAGAGAGAGAGAGAGAGTAGGACTAACGATAAGGGGCGGGGTATAAGGACAGACAGTTAGAAATCGTAGTGTATTCAGGACTAGAAAAATATACACCTTTTATTTTAGCTATGTACACCTCCAAGAATAATGAGAAACGCTAATACTACCTCACATTTATGCTTAATTTTTCTCCCTTACTCTTTCTGTGGCCCAGTCTTGGAATGTTGTATATAAAGCTTTGTTTGCGAAATACTGAAATTTATAAAGTTTGCAAATACGAGAAATGTTTGGAGTACGTATATATTAACACGTCTACGTACATATGCAATAACACACACACACACACACACACACACACACACACACACACACACACATTAAGAGAAGTGCATTTCCTAGCTTTTCAAAATGATGACGACGATATGCATTTCAAGAGCTAGTGTAGGATCCGTGGGGCCAACAAAATTTGAGTCTATGTCCAGGCGAGGAGCTGGCGACAGGGAGGGACAAACACCCAAGCTTCATCATTAATTGAAGCTACATTAAGCCCGAGACGAGGTAATATAGGCCTCCCCGGGATGCAGCAGTGCTCATAAAATATGATAGCATAATTTTCTTGTCACACTGTCCTTCAGCGGGGCACGGGTGTTTGTTGCTGGGGTTACCTCGGAGCCTAGCTGGTATAAAATTAATCACCGATGCAGCACGGCTCATAAAACACAGGCATAATTTTTTTCTTACAAACTGTTGTTTATCGTGTCGCAGCAGCGCAGGTGATGTCTTGTGTGATGTTTGCTGGGGATGCCTGGGAACCTCCACTCACGCTGGACTCATCTCGTCACTCTGTTGCACGATTCCCTGGCAGGAGTCTTCAGGTTGCCACACTGTAAACACACGCCAAAGAAAGGTTCTGCAGAGCTCCTCGAACTACTGAACAAGTGTGAGGGCCGAAAGCCTGCAGTAAAAACACTGACAACTCACTCAGTGCATTTTTTCTGCGTCCTCATCTTTTTTCCCTTAAACACTTCATCAATCTGTTATCAGTTCTTCCTTACAGGTGGGTATTTCCTGTCAATTTGCAGTCACTAAGCACCCGATGAGTATATATCACCATCACAATGACGGCGGAGAGTTCATTGATCCTCTTCTCTCAAAAGATATAGTTAATCACACTGTCATCACACCATATATACATAAACCTTTCGATCTGTCACTCCCATCAGCGAGCAACAGCCACCTGGCGGACAAACAGCGGAGTCACAACACGGCAACAAGGCGGCCAATGATGCCAAAAGTCTCTGAAAACCATGAAATCCACCACATTATCCTTTTTGACCACGTGGAAAGCGAAGGTAGAATAGTTCAACAGACAACCTCTCACCTCCTCCTCCTCCTCCTCCTCCTCCTCCTCCACCTCGCCCTCCTCCTACTACGTGCAAGTCATACAGGTTGGATGTTTGTCGCGCCATAAATTTAATCAAGCCAACATCCTCCCCCTTTACGGTGGAGGTGGCGTGCCCCAAGGAAGAGTGCGGAGCATTAGTTGTTATCCTTGACGCTGATGGGCTGAGGGTGCGTGGAGGGGCTTGGGGTGTGGCCATTCAGGTCCAGAAAAGACGTGTTTGCCAGGTCGTAGCCAACACCTGGAGGATGAGAGAGTGAGGATGAGGGAGTGTGAGGATGTGATGGGAGAGAGAGAGAGAGAGAGAGAGAGAGAGAGAGAGAGAGAGAGAGAGAGAGAGAGAGAGAGAGAGAGAGAGAGAGAGAGAGAGAGAGAGAGAGAGAGAGAGAGAGAGAGAGAGAGAGAGAGAGAGAGAGAGAGAGAGAGAGAGAGAGAGATTAACATAACATTAATCTACCTCAATACCCCAATAAATTTATTGCCAGTTGGTGTCTCAGCAAATAATAACAACGATGAATTATTTTTCTGTGTTATGGAAACTTTATGAGCAGGAAAATGTAGAGTTGTCAGACAAGGTTTAAAATGTTGAAAGACATTTGACGTAGCTTATAAAACATGGTAAGATGTAGTTACCCAGCAACCAGCAAATGCTATAAAGTATTACTAAAGACAAGAAAGAGAACATTCTGCACGTGGCGCAATTAGCCAAGCTTGTGTTAGTAAAGAAATGTTAGTACAAACATCAGTGTATGAAAATAATGAACAAAAGCAAACAAATGAAAAAGAAAAGGAAAACACGAGCCCAAAATGTGACTCACATAGTAAACAAGGAAGGAAACGAGGAGTCGAGAGAACGGTGACGAAACAACCCTGAGAAGACAAGGAAACAGCCTTAAAAGCAGGCAGAGGATGGTCTTAGGGGAGCACCGGGACCGTGGGTATAGAGTCTGAGAGCCTTACCATTCTCGAGGTATAGGGGCTCTGAGGGGATGGTGGGCGGGGTGGGCGGCACGGCCAGGAGCACCCCAGGCGGGTTGTCAACTTCGGGGTCTAGTTGACGACACAGAACAATGAGCAATGAGTGAAAGTGCCTTGTGGTGGGGGTTAGGAGGGAGGGGCAGGGGCATGGGACTACAGCCACTTAAATGACGATAGAGTAGATATAAAAAAAAGTTAAAGTGATGCATGAGTTAGTTTTACTTTGTTTTGAAAACATATAAAAGAGTTAGTTGAGTTAGTTGAACCATTCAAACACGTTTAATCGGAAAATTCATAATTTGAGAAAACTATCTGAAAATGTTATTCATTATGCGAAATTCAGGGCAGCGTGCTATGTTTTGGAAGAGGTTTATATAAGTTAAATGGAAATCAGAAGAAAATAAAATGAGCGCCAGAGATTCCTGAGGGTCAATAGTGAAGGAAGGAAGGAATGAGGGAGGCAAAAAGGAGAAAGGAAGGGAGGCAGGGAACGGAAGGGAGAGGGAGGAGGGAGAGAAGCAGCCGTGTGGGAGGGATCCAAGAGGCAAACAAAATATATTCTTTTACAATTAGACAAGAAAATACAGGGAGTTAAAAGGAAAAACTAAAGGGAAACGAAAAAACAACCGAAAATAAAGATCTGAAAGGCTTAGCAGAATCATTGCTGAGAAAAGGATATTATTTCATGCTGAGAAAAAGCGCAGCCTCCGACTTATAATAAAGAGAAAAATAACTTAAGGGATGCTCTTGCTCTCAGTGGCTTGCACACACACACGGAAATTATGTAGCTTTTATGAGGCACAAGGAAAATGCATGCAGGGCGACATTAATCTAGAGGAGGAGGAGGAGGAGGAGGAGGAGGAGGAGGAGAGGGCAGGGGCAGAGGCGGAGCAGGAAGAAGAAGAAGAAGAAGAAGAAGAAGACAAAAGAAAGAAAGGAAAAAAGAAAAAGAAAGAAAGAAAGAAAGGAAGAAAGAAACGAGAGATATGGCATCGTCGACAGGCGAAAAAGTATTAAGAAAAAGGGAAAGGAGGAGGAGGAGGAGGACGGGCAAGATATTCATAAATGCTGATGAAAATAAAGGGAAGACACCATCATAACAAAATTTTGAGGGTAGACTTTGAGTAGAACGAGATTAAAAGCCTTAAGAGGAAGGGCCGTGATATGAATAGACTAGAAAGACCTTGGGAGGCGGCTGTCGTGGTGGTGGCGGCGGGGGGTGGGCGAGGAGGTGGAGGAGAAAGGAGAGAGAGATGATGTTAAGGGAGCAACAAACGACGCAAAAAAAAAAATCAAAACCTAATCTTCATGCTGACAAAGACGAAGCCACAAAAGGGAGAAGGAAAAATATCACAAAGGAGCCGCACAAGACGCAGACCAGATCCATAATAACACAAAGCAATATCAGTAATAGTCAACGTAAAATACAATGGTGGGAACAGAGAAAGTAATATCTCAGACCCACGTAAAACGAAACTACGTTATTGTGAATGCGAAAAATATAGTTTAAAGAATGCAAATCAACGTGCCGTGAGAATAAAATGTATATGATGCGAGATACGAAGAAAGGAGAGGAATTATGGAACGTGCATTAACAGCGATCTGGAAAAGTACGAATACATAATGTTTGAGAAATGCACAGAGAGAGAGAGAGAGAGAGAGAGAGAGAGAGAGAGAGAGAGAGAGAGAGAGAGAGAGAGACATAGACAGAAACAAAGACAGAGAGAGCCAGAGAGACAGAAGAAAGACAGACAGACAGAGAGACAGACAGACAGCAGAAACAATAAGAAACAAAGCAGGCAGCACATCACCCAAACTCCTCCCCCCCCAAAAAAAAAAAAAAAAAAACACACACACGAGAAGGCAGGGGAGCAGGCAGAGAAGGGTGGGAGTAGGTGACAGGGCGGAGCAGGGCGGAGCAGCATGCGGCCAGGTTACTGCACACACGCGGGGGTCGAGTGGAGGCAAGCCGAGCCGGGGAGCTGCCCTTGTGTACGCCTCCTTACCTTCCGTCCTGTGCCTGTACCTGGTGGCACCGAGACACAGGTTGTTCAGCAGCGTCGAGCAGTTCTCTCGGGCACACGACCGCCGCATCATCCGCCCAAAGTTCGTGGACATGAAACTGTTGGGAAGGAGAAAGAAAAAAATGTTGCAACTATACTAGGGTCATTAGAAAATATAATAAAAAGTGTGACGTGTGTGTATATGGGGGGGGGGGGGTGAGGTACATACTGGGGAGGTATAAAAAAAGACCCAAGGGAAGGCCGTTCATGAGGCGGTGAGACGAAGTTATGAAATATGTGGAAAGTTTACATCGAAACCGAAAACTAGGCGCGGAAGACAGCAATGAAACGAAACATTGAGGAGATGTCAATATCCTCCAGAGGAATGATACGGACTGACGAAAATGAAGATGATGATGATGGTATTTAATCGCATATTTAGTGAATAGATAATAATTGTTAAAGTTGTATATAGTATTATTTTTTGTAACTCTAAAAGAAAATGCCTGAAGAAAATTTTAAGTTTAATAAAAGCACCATGAAAAAATAAAATAATGATGATAAAATAAAGGCCTTTGGGTGTCTGTCATTTTTTGGGGGGCTGTATTTTCCTATTTTTATTCCTTATCCGTTTTTTCGATCCTGTGTTTTCTCATATTTTTCTTCTTTCTCTTCTTCTTTTTTTTTTCTTCTTCTTCTTGATCTTATATTACAGCTTTTACTTCCGTCTTTCTCGATTTCCATCTTAGCTCCCATTTTCATTTAATATTTCTCCCTATCGGCCTAATTTTTCCAACTGTATTCCATTTTCCTTCATTTAAATCCTCTCACCATTATATTGTTACACACGCACACGCAAACGCACACGCACACACCCTCACACTCACACTCACACACACACACACACACACACACACACCTGCTATCGTTGAAGCGGAGGTCGTCAATTGAGTGGTGCCTGACCATGAATTAGCTGACACACACACACACACACACACACACACACACACACACACACACACACACACACACACACACACACACACACACACAAACACACAGGCACAAAAGTTCCCTCGGCCACTGTTCTGCCCACTTAGAGACAGACGAGAAGCAACTTTCCTTAGTACGTCTATTAATAAAGTTTCTGGTGTTACGCTCTGTAATCACAAACACTCAAAGATACGGTGTGCGTGTGTGCGTGTGTGTGTGTGTGTGTGTGTGTGTGTGTGTGTGTGTGTGTGTGTGTGTGTCTCGCTGGCTGGAACAACACTCATTACGACCCGAACCTCTCTCTCCTTCGTTAATTCTACTTTCCTCGCTTCCCGTCACCCGGTGTTCGGTCTGCATCGCGTAACCTGATATCTTGTTGCCCTTCCACGCCCCGATGAAGCTCACTCTCCCAATTCCACCTTCGGGATGTAATTCTGCCGGTGCGAAAATACGTGCCAATTGTCTTCCACCTTCCCGTCGCGTGTAAGCTTCTTCCGACGCCGAGACAAACACACTAAGGGAGTTTCCATTAGACACCCCAAAATTCATCGGTTTTTCTGCCATTTTCTCTTCCCAAACGCTATGTCTCCTGCTGTTCCTCTTCGTCTAATGCACTCATGCTCCCCCTCTCCTTCTCTTCCCATTACTCTCATTCCTCCTGCCTTCCTCGTGCCGTAATACAAATTCCCTCTCCTCTCCCTCTCCCTCACTCTCCACCACATGCTCTCACACCCTCTTGCCAGCCTCCTTCTCTTATCCATCGTCCCCTTCCCCTCCTTCCCGCCTACCTCTCTCCGCTCTTGTTTCTCCTCCATTAGCACCACAGCATAGTTGACTCTTCGTTGCCACACATTATATTACACTAAGTAAGTAGCGGGAGTCTGACAGGCAAAGAAGATCCAAGGAGGTGCCCCTTCTGGAACGGTAACTTGATTTTCCTGCGTAAAGACTGAGGGGAAGTAGTCGTTCAACATTTTACTCATTCCTTCTCGGTTGTCAATAACCTCACCTGTATCTTTTTTTATGAGTCCTTATCTCCTGAATTTAGTGCAATACAGTTTGTAGAATCTCTTGGGACCACTTTCGGCCTCATTCGCTACCCTTATTTCATGCTTACTTGTTTGCCATACGTGTACTCTTCACCGGTCTAGCTAATTTAACATAACTCTTTCTAAGGTATATGTTTCACCATTCTTTTTTTCTTTATGAATTTCCCTCTATAAGCTTATTTCGTGTTTAGGCTCCTTACGATCCCTATTAGCTATTTTAGTGTGCGGCAAAGAACATGTTGCTCCAGCTCCTGTCTATTTCCTGGACTAAATTATTATAGGTCATCATGTCAAGTTCCCCCAAGACATCGAATTCCAGTCCTAAATCCCGGCCCTCATCTATCCCTAATGATCAGTAACCCTAATGATCTCTAATTATCTTATCTTCCTCGAGGTGTATTTCAAGTCCCCCATAGTAAGTTCCTCTAAAGTTAGGCACCAACACGAGGCTGATGTCGTGGGTTAACTATCGCCCTATCCAAGTTTAACCTAATTTCCTTGTGATCACTACAACCTAAGGGACTCCCATCTTGAACCTCAGTCGTTATATTACAATTATTAATTCAGACTAAGTTTAAAATTTCAGCATCGTAGTGACTGAGAAAGCTATTCAGGCCCTGACAAGAATGAAAATCCACTGATTCTAGATCACTTACATTATTACCCGGCTCGGATATTACTCCGTCCTAATCTATGTTCCTATAAATGAAGTTTTCCACGCGGACATCTGTATTTTTGCTCACCCTACCAATCTCCTGCAGTCATGAATTTAATGCAAACAAGGAATAGCAGCCAACAGAAAGCCTGTTGTCCTGTAACGAGCCTGGCGCTTAAGTAATTTAATCAAATTTATCATTCATGTTCTTAATTTGCGGAACATATTAAAGCATTTGCTGCATGAATGCGCGAGACCATTCCTTCAACATCTGTCGCAACAAAGTGGCGGTTATTGCGATTTTTGAATGAGTAATCGTTCTCCGTCGCCTGGTGACTCGGTTCGAGAAAAACTCCTGCCGATGCCTGTACTGCATCACCTTTATTCATTGGTAGACGGATAGTTCTCGATCTTAGGTAAGTTTGAAACTCAACGCAACATGAAGTTTTTACCTCACTGAACTTATTCCAGTACTGGAAGAACTGTAGTCGTCTCTTTTCTAACGTAAAAAGATTGCGTCACTTAAGTCATTCTTCAAACAGCTGTGCCCTCAACGATTGTATAGCTTTCGTAGTGTTCGCGAGTAATGTGACGTACTTTTCTTTACTAGCGAACCAGAATCGTATTGTGTATTTCAGGTGAGGCATTACTCTCGGCAGCTTACGCTTGCAGTCCCTCACTATGAACCCGAGCACGGTATTATCTAGCTATTTTTACAGGCAGCTGCTTTGTACCTTTTACGTCACAGCTAAGAGTGTGCCAGTGATCCGATTCTCAAGTACGACCTGCAGAGCCTTCCTACCCATTATTAACCCAAAGTACCTAAAGGGGATGAGGATGAGGAGGAAGAGGAGGAGGAGGGGGAACAGGATGAGGAGGATGAGACGGAGGAGAAGACGAAAATGATAATGATGAGGAATAGGGGGAAAGGGAAAACGAAGAAGAGGAGGAAACATGGATAGGAAGGCTTATGGCAGCATGGACGGGAGGAGACGCCGGAAATACTTTTGAAAGAAGGCTTAGCGGGCGGCGGATAGAGGAGGCTTGTGAAAGACGAGACGAGACATGAAAGAGGGGACAGAAGGCAGGGAAATGACGCTTGGGATGAAGGAGGAAGTAAATCGAGACATGAAGGGACGTGGCGGAAAGATAAGGAAAGGGAGGGGAAAGGAAGAGCAGAGAAGGGAAGGGAAGGGAAGGAAAAAAAAGGAATGCGAGGGATGGAAAGGAACAAGACAAAAAGGAAAGGGTGGGATGGAAAGGAAAAGAAGGGGAAGAAGTGGAAGGAAAGGGATGAAAAGGAAGAAGAAGGGAGATGATGGGAAGCGGATGAGGGGAAAGAGAGGAAGGAGAAGGGAAGGAAAAGGGAAGGAAAGGAAGGAGTATGGAGAGGAAGAGGAAGGGAGTTGATGGGAAAGGAAGAGAAGGAAAGGATGGAAAAAGAAGGAGGGGTGGGAAAAGTGAAGGAAAGGAAGTGCAAATCAGTGATAGGAAAGGAAATGAAGGGAAGAAAGGAAAAGGGAAAATGGGAAAGGAGGAGAATGGAAGGTAAATAAAGGGAAAGGAAGGGGAGTAAAGGGAAGGGAAGGGAAGGAAAGAAAAAGAAAGAGAAAGGGAACGGAATGGAAGGGACGAAAAGGAAAGGAACGGAAAGAGATGGGAGGGAAAGGAAAATTCTTGAAAGGGAAGGAAAGGGAAGAAAAAGTGAAGTGATATGAAAAGTAAGGAAGAGATGGAAAAGGAAGCTTGAGAAGGTGAAGGAAGGGAGAAAAGCAGAGCTGCGGGGAAAGAGGGAAGGAGGGTGTAGGGTAGGGTAGGGTAGGGTAGGGTAGGGAAGGGAAGGGAAGGGAAGGGAAGGGAAGGAAAGGAAAGGAAGTAAAGTGAAGGGACGAGGGAGAAGGAGATTTAAGGGAGGGTGGCACGGGAAAGGCAGGCGGTGAGATGCTTCCCAGGATGAAAAATTTACAGTAGGACGAGGGAGGAACAGGCGGGCAGAGGAGAGTGTGTGTGATGGAGAGAGAGAGAGAGAGAGAGAGAGAGAGAGAGAGAGAGAGAGAGAGAGAGAGAGAGAGAGAGAGAGAGAGAGAGAGAGAGAGAGAGAGAGAGAGAGAGAGAGAGAGAGAGAGAGAGAGAGAGAGAGAGAGAGAGAGAGAGAGAGAGAGAGAGAGAGAGAGAGAGAGAGAGAGAGAGAGAGAGAGAGAGAGAGAGAGAGAGAGAGAGAGAGAGAGAGAGAGAGAGAGAGAGAGAGAGAGAGAGAGAGAGAGAGAGAGAGAGAGAGAGAGAGAGAGAGAGAGAGAGAGAGAGAGAGAGAGAGAGAGAGAGAGAGAGAGAGAGAGAGAGAGAGAGAGGCAAGGCTAGGTTAGTAATTGAAAAGGAAAAGAACGGAAGGAAGAAGGAAAGAAGAGCTAATATGTAAGCGAGACGGTAAGGAACAGAGAAGAGAAGGTAAGCAATGGAGAAGGTAAAGAAGAGAAGAGAAGGTAAAGAGGAGAAGAGAGGGTAAAGAAGAGGAAGAGAAGGTAAGCAAGCGAGAAAGTAAGGGAGAGAGGGAATGAGGGACATGTTTACACTACAGAAAGGTGTGTGTTGAGGCGTCACCACCGGCTGCTTCAAGGGTGTGTGTATAAGGGAGGAGGGGACGATTGGAGTGGCTGAGGGTCTAGAGAGTACCGTACTGGAGGTGCTGAAAACGATAGCTCGAAAAAAAACAAAAAAAAAGAAAATGTGTCGTACCCTGCACCAGAGCCTCTCAGAATTCGATCCTTTCAAGTGACACATAGCTCTTTACATCCCTCTAGGTTCACCATTAAATAAAAGTAAACAAAGAAAGCTCTGAATCAGGTAAACATAAAATTCAATCAAAACTCTCTTCTCCTTTAACACAACAAAACTAACTAGTGAAGAAATAAGGCGAAGAACGGACTTGAAAAAGAGCCCTGCCATATTTTCTTCTTTTAACATCGAAACAAACAACGCAATGGAGTCGTGACAAAGAGACAGCGACCGTGGGACAGAGGGAAAGGTCCTTCGCAGCCTCCCTTTCAACGCGATGGGTTTCCGGGTATTGAAGGCGCCAAATGCTTCCAACTTCGGGAATGCTATTGATGCACGCGTTCAATATACACGACCAGTGCCTCGTTGCTCCCCTCTCACGCTGAAGAGAACCGTCGATGAAGAAAGGAAAAAAGTGAGAAAGAAAGAGATAAAAAACAGACAGACAGACAGACAGACAGACAGACAGACGGACAATAGTAATGGGCTTTCGCGTTTTACAGTTCAGTGACCGCCACGAGCCACCGGGCGAAAACAGGGACAAGTATGCAATTAGCGGTTGATATCTTGATCCCTTCCCCTCGCAGCCTGCAGCCCCACCCGATCCCGTCCTCGGAAACTATCTTCACCGAGGATTTGGCGGAGGAATTTTAAGTGATTTCCCAACGCCGCTTGTTGACCATTTTTATCGATTCCTTGTGAACCTGCAGGCTATTCATTAGTTGAGCCAATACGTCTCCGGAACAAGTAAGACAAATGAATGGTTATAAGTGAGAGCGAGTGGAAAGAAAGTAAGGTTTGTCGATGAAAACGGAACAGAAGAGCAATTGCAGAGTTAACAAGGAGGTAGGAAGGAAAGAAGAAATGAAGAAAGAAAGCTGAGAGACAGGGTGGATGAAAAGAAAATTAGGAAAGAAGGAAGAAGAGCAAGCAAGGTAAAAGAAAAAAAGAAAAGAAAAAAGGAGAAGGAGGAGGAGGAAGTTTCAAGGAAAAAAGGCAGGAGGAAGAAAGAAGGTAGGAAAAAAGATGGAAGAAAGGAGAGCTGGAAGAAAATAAAGTAAAGAGAGAGAGAGAGAGAGAGAGAGAGAGAGAGAGAGAGAGAGAGAGAGAGAGAGAGAGAGAGAGAGAGAGAGAGAGAGAGAGAGAGAGAGAGAGAGAGAGAGAGAGAGAGAGAGAGAGAGAGAGAGAGAGAGAGAGAGAGAGAGAGAGAGAGAGAGAGAAATACAAAAGAACGAAAAGAAAAAAGAGAAAAAAAAGAGCGAGACAGGAAGGAGAGACGCCAGAAAACCGGATTTTGATCACTGACGAAGAAAAGGACACGTGAGACGCAGCATCCGGGCGGCATACAAAATGTTGCTTCCTTGTAAAACTTGATGCTGGGAGGCGGCGGAGAGGCTGAAGAGGAGAATGCGTAAAGTGATGAAGAGGTTCGAGAGGGTAAAACAAAAAGGTTGCAAAAAATGATGAACAATAAAGAATCTAAGATGAGAAGGAAAAAAATACATGTGTAGGGGCGGCAAGAAGACCCAATGAAAATAAAACAATGAGGATAAAAAGAAAGGAAAATGAAAAGAAGCTATAACTGAAGTGAAAAGACGAAACCTAATAAGGACCAGGATGAGGACAAAAAGGAAGACGAAGGTGAGGAGAAAGAGGAGGAGCAGGAGGAGCTGAAGGAGTAGGAATGAGAGGACAGGAGGAGTACGAAGATGACGACAATGACAGCAAAAAGGAGTAATAAAAGGAAGAGGAGTAAGAAGGAAAAGAGGAGAAAGAGAATAACATGAATGAAAAAATAATAAAAAATAATGATGACAATAATAACAGTATACACATCAATAAAATAAAAATAATAATAATTCAAAATAAACCAGGAAATGAAAAAGAGCAATTGCAGAGTTAACAAGGAGGTAGGAAGGAAAGAAAAAATGAAGAAAGAAAGCTGAGAGAGAGGGTGGATGAAAATAAAATTAGGAAAGAAGGAAGAAGAACAGAGTTTTTTTTTTCACTTACCTGTAGATGATCGGGTTGAGGCAGCAGTGGACGAAGGGGAGGAGGCCCAAACAGATCCTAATGTTGTAGACGAGAGGCTTGAAAGACTCCTGCGAGAAACCGTTCTTCTGAAAGACGTAGAAGACGATCTTGGGGCCCCAGCACGCCATGAACAAGATGATCACCAGAATCAGCATCTTGATCACCTGGAGGAGAGGGAGAGAAAGATGGAGTGTGAGAGAGGAAGAGAGATAATTAGAAAGAGGCGTATTGGTTCAGGACGGAAGGGGGAGGGAAAAAGTGACGTGAGTTATTTGGTGACAATGAATTTCCTTCTTCTACTTAATTGGTACACGGCGAGGGATGGATAAGATCTTCGCTTGTTAGTTAGATAGATCGATATAGTGATAGATATTTATATAGATAGACAGAAAGATTCACTATGCTAAGTACTGGATATAATAATGAAAAACTGCGTATCTATCACGAAAAGGAAAAGGAAGATAACTGATTGGCTCACTAAGTCTCCCCATGCCATGCTTTTACCACACTCAACTCCTCTAAAGTCTCCCATTTCATCCCATCGGCACTACATACACATGCACTCACCTGTTTCCTGGCCTGCTTCACTTCCTCTCCGGACCTCTGGCGGTGCACGCAACGTCTGACAGGGCAGGAGGCGTGGAGTGCTGTGAGGCCTGACACTACCGAGGGCGAGGAGTGCACGAGACCTGTGGTGACGGAGCACGAGGCCAGCGAGTGGTGGGAAGAGATGCTGTGGCGAGAATCAAAACGGGAGCTGTGAGGGGAGAGGGAGAGGGACAAAGGTGAATACAAATGAAGGGAGGGAGATGACAGGGGTGCGTGTGACGGGGATAGATAGATAGATACAGATAGATAGATAGACAGATAGATAGAGAAAAAAATATGAAAGTTTGATGAGAGAGGAAGGAGACAGTGTGTGTGAATGGAATAGTGGCAAGAGGAAATAGGACAGCTGGAAAGGGAGAGAAGCAGGTCTGAGGGGACGCGTAAAGAAAAATATGTTGCAGGACGAGGAGACGAGAACGAGAGAAGAGACGGAAGAAAGAGACAGGGAGGGATGAAAGACTTGTCGTGCAAAATGAAATGGAAAGAAAGGAAAGAGGAACAGGTATATAGTGAAAAGTTGAATGTGTGTGTAGAATATCAATGAGGGGACCAATATTATCTCTCTCTCTCTCTCTCTCTCTCTCTCTCCTCATATGAATTTCGGAACAAAGAGATTTCAAGCCCAAAATATCCCCGTCTCTTTGTCTGGTTCGTCTGAGTTGCTGCGAGATGAATGCCAAACAGTCGTCGTATTTCACACACTAGCAGAAGTTCTCACGTCTATAAAATAAACAAAACAAAACTGCGATATGTTTTCTCACATTATCAAAATAAGCCACACTAAGCAGTCTCAACTAATGGCTGAACTTGAGTCTAGACTTTTGTTGCTGTGCACATTAAAATATTATCACCGGATTCTGCGTTCCTGATTTCTCCAAACATATCAAATACAATACAGGAAGTTTGTTGCTGCAGATACTATAAGCTTCTTACAGGCTTAGCCTCTCCTAGTTTTCAAAACACACATAAACACAAAAGGTAGAATCATTTTTAACTAGGTCAGGTGTCTGTACTGCGTCACCTTCGCTTCTTCTACTCACAAGTCGTACGGAAGTGGCCACAACGAAGTGAGGAGTAAAACTGAGCGTGCACTCACCACGCTAGAGTCCATCGGGTCATTGCCCCAAGCATGCACCAAGGCCATCATCGTCAACATCACGCTCAGTATTACTCAAATATTGTGTTTCCCGGGTGACTTAAGTAAGTAATAACTCAAGTAAGTGATTCCAAAATGCCTTGGTAACTACATCGATGACAAATACAAGAGAATATGAAGATAAACAAATATACTGATATGAAAAATATGATTGGATATATCGATGCAAATGAAAATATGAAAAGCCAGAAAAAGTTGATTGCTTTGCGTGTTTCTGACGCCGCCTCGCTCGGGCTAGCAGTCAATCACACTCGTGAAATGAATGACTATTTGATGGATAACTCAACGTCAATCAAACAACGGCTGTCGTGCCTCAAAGTCAACTAAAGGCTACAAACAATTACAATATCGACATCGACCATGCTGCTGGATGAAAGGGAACGTGTGTGTGTGTGTGTGTGTGTGTGTGTGTGTGTGTGTGTGTGTGTGTGTGTGTGTGTGTGTGTGTGTGTGTGTGTGTGTGTGCACTGGAGTGAAATTGGAATGGATCTGTTAAAGAACTTTGCAAGTAAATAAGGTTATGAGAGAGAGAGAGAGAGAGAGAGAGAGAGAGAGAGAGAGAGAGAGAGAGAGAGAGAGAGAGAGAGAGAGAGAGAGAGAGAGAGAGAGAGAGAGAGAGAGAGAGAGAGAGAGAGAGAGAGAGAGAGAGAGAGAGAGAGAGAGAGAGAGAGAGAGAGACAGTGAAAACATGACTAGATGACGTTGGAAGACGAAAGACAGATGAAAGATAACGAAAGAATGAATGAATGAAGGAAGGAAGAGAGGTATCAAGGAAGGAAGAAGGGAAGAAGGAAGGAAAGAAAAATGAAAGAAAAAAAGTAAGAAAGGATGTTGAAAAAAAATATAAGGATAAAGAAGAGACGGCAGATGGGAAATGAAGGTGATACAAGGAGTCAGGAAAAAATAGTTAAGTGCTTGCTGCAGAACTCCGCGGGGAAAAGGAGGAAGGAAAAAAGGAAGAAAGAAAAGGAGGAGGGAAAGTATTCATAAAAGGCAGGAGGGCGTGAGAGATGGATTACAGGATTAGCGGTAAAGGAAAGAGAGAATAATGATGAGTAAAAGAAAAAAACACAAAAAGAAGGAAAAGAGGCGGGAAAGATACAGTAAACGATGAAAACAGTGCAGGGAAAGACAAGGGAAGAAGACAGGAGGAGGTCAGAAGACAATTACACGAGTCCTTGAGGAACGAAACACGAAGAAGCAAAGGAGGAAAACAAGAAACGAAGAAAAAAAGGGTGTGAACGAACAAAGAATGAATGGATGAAGAGAAGGAGGACCAAATTAGACAATAAGTGGAAAAAGATGAAGGAAGGAAGGTTGCTGGAAAGGAACGAACAAGAAACAAGGAAAAGAAGTAAGGAAGTTGATAAGAGGGAGAGAGGAGAGCGTGAGTGGAAAATGAGAGCGTGGAGAAAGTAAAAGAAAAGAAGAGAGAGAAGATGAATCAAAGGAAAAAGGGAAAGAAACCAAAAAAGGTGGAGAAAACAAAAAAAAAAGAGAGGGAAATGGAATGAAGGCAGAAGAGAAGAAAACCTGAGAGCACCGGTTGATAAAATAAAAGGAGAAAAAAAGTAAATGTAATGAAGGAATGAGGGAAGAAATGTAAAAAACAAGGAAGCAAGAAACAAAGGAAATAATGAAGAAAAAGTTGATAAAGGAAAACAGGAAGGTGTGAGGAGTCGAAAAAATGTGAAGGTGGAGAATATAAAAGAAAATAGAAGAGAAGAAAATGGAATAAAGGAAGAAGAGAAGGAAGCCAGAGAGGAAGGGAGAAATACAAACTATAAGAGAGAGAAAATTAAATAAAGAAAGACGAGAAGGAACCCAGAAAGAAAAGAGTGGAGAAAAGAAAAGTAAAGAAAAGAGAGAATAACGGAATGAAAGAAGAAAGGACGGAAGCCAGATGACGAACAAGGAGGAAACAAAGGAAAGAAGGAGGAACGTTGATGAAGGATGCCAGGAAGGTGAGAGGAGTGGAAAAAAAGGAATTCGTGAGTCACCGTAACTTGGCGGAAAGACTTGGTGATGCCTCATTGGACGGCCATCATGTGCCTTCCTCAGCCCCCTGGTGGCCACCCGGTTAACTTTACACCTTATCCGCCCTTACCAGCCTTCTCTTCAGCAATGAGCCTCACCAAGGACGCCCATCACTACCACTCTCACAAGCCTCGTCATGAGCACCACCAAGACTGTATCACTTTTACCACTGTAATTTTACCACCATATCCGTCATCACCATTTTCACCACTTTCTGCTTCTTTTTTTCTTCTTGTCGTCACCATCTTTACTATCGTCATCATCGTCATCACCATCTTCACCACCTTCTGCTTCCTTCTTTCTTCTTTTCATCATCATCTTCAGCATCTTCATCATCGTCATCACCATCTTCACCACTTTCTGCTTCCTTCTTTCTTCTTGTCATCACCATCTTCACTATCTTCATCATCGTTATCAACATCTTCACCATTTTCTGCTTCCTTTTTCCTTCTTGTCATCACTATCTTCACTATCTTCATTATCGTCATCAGTATCTTCACCATCTGCTTCCTTCTTTCTTCTTTTTCAACACCTATGACGCCCATCACCACCATCACAACCACCACCACCATCACCACCACCAACATAACCTTACCTCACCTTCACATCCATCATCATCATCATCATTTATTGTTTTCTCCTTCCTTCCCGCCCATCACCACCACCACCACCACCACCAGCACCAACATAACCTCACCATCACATCCATCATCATCATCATTTATTGTTTTCTCCTTCCTTCCCGCCCATCACCACCACCACCAACAACACCATCACCACCATCCATCATCATCATCATTAATTGTTTTCTCCTTCCTTCCCGCCCATCACCACCACCACCACCGCAAGGGCTTCCATATTACTATTATCATCACTACCTCACCATAACCACATCACCATCACATACATCATCATCTCACTCACCAGCTTCCTTCATCTCCAACCCCTAACACAAATGACGCCTATCAACATCACCACCACCATTACAACACCACTACCACAATGTTCCCCTATCATCACTATCACCATCCCTGTTTTTTTGCGTTTTTACGGTAATGGAAGCAGCTCAAGGGCAAAAATTATAGACAAAAATAGCCCGCTCATCATTGCACCCATAAAGACATATTCCCATCACTATTCTCTCGACACCACCACATCATCACAACACAATCAGGCTTCGTCGTAAGGATCATCATCACCATTATCGTTCCATCATAATCACCGGTCATTATCACGTGAATGCGACTCATTATCATCAGTATTGTGAGTGCTTCGCTACTACCAACATCACCACCACCACCACATACGTCACCACCGCTATCACTGCCATCACCACAACAACCACCGCCATTACCTACATCACCAACACCATAAAAGAGAACTACCACTACAACGACCACAACCAACACTCTAACCATACAACCTCACCACTACCATAAGCACCACCATTACCACTACCATAGCCACCACCACCACCACCACCAACAACAACAACAACAATAAAAATACTCTCCCAACCACCACAGCAACTAACAATACCAACACCACCAACAACGACAGAACCACCAAAATCAATACCACCACTAGGATCACCACCAGCACACAACATTCACAATCCCAAGTACTACCGCCACAATCACAATCGCCATCATCACCATCTCATTCCCGTTTCCGCCACCGTCACCTCCACCATCACCACTACCCCCCTCCGCCAGCAACACCAAAATCCCTGCCATCACCACCACCATCACCACCACCTCGTAAGGGCAGCGGCGTCAGGTGATGGAGCAGACCAGGTGACGCCCAAGAGGAAGTTTCAGTTTTATCTTTTTCTTTTATCCCCCCCAAAAAAGAGTGTATTCTTCTCCACCTTGAGCCCTATAGCTATTTCGACATTTTTTTTCTTTTCTCTTCCTCCTCATCCGCCTCCTCCTCCTCCTCCTCCTTCTCCTCCTTCTCTTTCTCCTCTTCTTCCTCTTCCCTTTCTTCTATTATATTTTTTTTCATTATGATCACAATCTCCATAACATCCTTTCCATCCTACAAACGCATATTTTTTTTTACTTCACGTATATAACATGTTTGCCAATATACGGTTGCAGACCAATGAGATTCAAGTAACTATATAACTGACATAACAGGCGATAACTTTTTTTTTGTACTGTAAAGAAGGCAGGCCAGGAAAAAAACGATACCATAACAACACATCTTAGACAGCACATCTTTCAATGATTGTATAAAAGTCAATGCTTTCGTGAAACACTAAGACCATATGATAGATAGATATCACATTAACATCCACAAACACAAACACACCTACACCCACACCAACCCCCTCCCCCCTACACGCGAACACAAACAGATGCACAAACATAAATAGAATGCTCAAAAACACATCAAATATTCTGGTGTGTTTATTTTTGTCTTTTATGCTAATGTTTTCCACGTGCTTGGATTTTTTTGAGTGTTTGTGTGTGTGTGTGTGACGCGAGGCAATATGTAACTCACTCCGCGCAGGTAAACAACACATGCCACATTTTTCGTGTTTGCGGATAATGTTTGTGCGAGCGTTTGATATGTATGAGATGATTCCTCGTGTTATGTACTAGCACATATAATTTTCTCTCTCTCTCTCTCTCTCTCTCTCTCTCTATGTAAATGTAGATAGATTTTTTTTACAGCAGATAGATAGGTAGATAGATAGACAGATAGATAGATAGATAGATATAGACAGATAGATAGATAGAAAGTTAGATAGATAGATAAATAGATAGACAAACAGACAGATAGATAGATAGATAGATAGATAGATAGATAGATATGACAGATGTAGTGCCGAAGTTTAGTTCTTTTTGATATTTAGGCAATGTGTCTAAATTCTCTAGATTAATTAAAATAAGCAAGATTTCAAAACTTTCTATAAATGAAAGAGTTTTTGCTCAGTCGATGATCCCGGCCCCCCTATAAAAAGAGCATGACTGGAGAGAGTTTGAAGGCTCAGATAGCTTTCGTGGAATGATTCTCTACCTCCAATAGCACAAAAACAAGAACGCATAAACCAGGGATCTTAAGCACGAAGAGTAGAAAAGGTGCGTGGGATGTGTGGCCCCAATAACATTTTTTTTTAACTCTTTTTGCATATTTAATCCTTCTCCTTCTTCTCTTCCTCTTCCTCCTTCTCTTTTTCCTCTTCTTCCTCCTACACCTACAGGCACACTCAAGCACACATCTCCTCACCTGTATACGCGCGTCATGGCGGACATGGTCCTGGTGGACACCCAGAGCGCCTTGATGACCCGCGCGTAGAAGAAGGACATGAAGAGGGCGGGCAGCAGGAACACGATGACCAGGCGGTAGACGGCGAAGGTCAGGTCGTGGTCGCCGCCCGTGTCGCAATGGTACACTGTCACGTTGTGCGTCACGTTACAGTAGGTCACTGAATACACGTCCTGGGGGAGAAAAGAACCGGAAATATGAAGACTGTGAAGTGAAACGAGTGAATAGAGGATTGGAGAAATAAAATACACGAGGCACTTGAGTGAAGGGTTTGAGGGACGGAAATGGGAAAACAGATCGGGAGTGAACGCTGTATTGGAAAATTGATAGCGAAATATTAGACTTTGGAAGAGGAAAGAGGAGAGAATAACAGCTTTCCATTAGTGTTGTGATTGAGGAGTAAATAAGAAATAAAGAGAACGTCATAAGGGCTGAGAGAAATGTAGCGTTCTAGAAAATATTTTGGGAGGAGAGAGAGAAAAACAACGAGGGTGAAGATATAGAATAAAGGACAAATGTTAAATTAAACAAAAAATAAATAAAAAATGAACAGAAAAGAAAAAAAAGCTCAAATGAACGATACGAGAGGAAGAGAAGATAAATGCAACGTTCCTGACGAGATGATTGAGGTGATGAGAGGAGGGTGGAACATGAGAGAGTAAATACGGAAAGGGGAGAGAGGACAAAGCAAGTAGTAGTAGTAGTAGTAGTAGTAGTAGTAGAAGCAGTAGTAGTAGTAGTATCCTCCTCCTCCCCTTTTCCTTTCTACTACTACTACTACTACTACCACTACTACTACTACTACTACTACTACTACTACAGAGGAGAAGGAGGAGGAAGAGGAGGAGAAGCTAGAGATGCGGGTATAGATGGGTATGAAAGTGTAGAAAATGCAGGAATTCAGCAATAAAATCTTTCGAGTTTGTATCAGTTTACCCACGTTTGCAGCCATCTCAAACAGCCAACTTTCTCAGGAAAATAAACAGTGAAGTAACAAAAGCCCACACGAAGAATAACTCGCCAAACAACTCTCGAGGGAAACAAACAAACCCGAAAGAAAGACCGACAAAGGGATACACTTTCCCACACAGTCTCCCAATCACACACCCCTCCCCCCCACACACAGACATACGTTAAAAGAAAAACAGTCTAATAATAATACAAAGATGCTTCCACCATTCCAGTATGCATGCAACAAAAGCCTTCTGCGCTGGAAAGCCGGCGTGTTAGTGTTTCAGCAGCGTCCGACGTTTTACAGCGACGCAACTTTACGAGGAGACATTCACGGTGTCTTGTCTCGCCTCGCCTCGCCTCAATTTACTTCAGTTTGTCTAGTCTCTTCTCCGTCGCTTCCTGTATGTCGTTTCCCGAGTTGGCCATTTCAAGGACCGTGTGTGTGTGTGTGTGTGTGTGTGTGTGTGTGTGTGTGTGTGTGTGTGTGTGTGTGTGTGTGTGTGTGTGTGTGTGTGTGTGTGTGTGTGTGTGTGTGTGTGTGTGTGTGTGTGTGTGTGTGTGTGTGTGTGTGTTTTCTGTTGGGCTCGGTGGCAGCGGTGTGTGGTAGTGAAAAAATGCGATGAGAGACTCGACACTTATATTTCTGCTTGATAAATTCCTACAAATAGTTTTAGTATGAGTGACAAGTGCGTCTGGGCATTAAGTATCACTATCTTTAACTCCAAATTAGATTATTTCTACCAGGAGTGCTATCGCTTATCACAAACATTTCTTATCAAGTGAAACCTTTATTTTCTTAGTTGTATAAATTTTAGAACAAACTATTAACTTGCTCACTATTAAAGGTATTTGCATGGTTTTCAATTCACCTACAGTTCTTTTAGTTTTCTGTGATTCAGCTTTGCATTTTTTGGAATTACATTTCAGGTTATGGAATTATGAATTTACATTTAGCTTAAATTTATACCATGTAGGGCGGAATATTTGCATCTAATAATATCAATGTGTAACTGTATAAAACTGTGGTCTTCTTTTTGTCAGATTTTATATGTTAAAGTTACCAACAAATAAAAAGGAGCGGCAATGCACTCATATCGGAGAAAGTAAAATATGACAAGACAGCACCGTAGAGTTTTGCACGGTGATAGCCCGCATGGGTAAAAATATGTAAAGAAGGTAAACTGTTATTAATGATGTTAAGAATACGTTACCGTTTTCAATTAATTTTAATTAAGATATAGAAATAAAGAAGAAAAATAAAAAAGAAAAAGGTTGCGAGGGGAGAAATTAATGATCTAAAAAAGAGGAAGAGGACAATTAAGCTAAAGTTGAGGAGAGAGGGGAAGAGTGTGAGTATGTGTAAAAGGAAAGGAGAATGAACAAAGATTATGTACAAATTCGTATGTCATTACACAGCTTATGACTCGAGGATTAGAGAGACCTGCTTTGGGTGGAGCAAATGCTTAAAGGGACATTATTATTTCACTCCTAGAGGCTTTTCTGTATTAATCTATTCCATACCCATATCCTTTAAAGCCTATTATCCATTTCTACTTTTGAATTCACATTACAAACAAGCTTTCAGTGACATTAGCTCCATTTATGATCTCTCTTCTGGCCTCTTTCTTTCTTTTGTAGGAGGAACGTCTGGCGAGCCATTTTGTTCCTGTTATATGGTTCCTCTTGAGCTGCCTCCCTTGATGTAAACAAAATTGTGACTACTTTTTTTCCCCTCTCCGTGTCCTTTCATTTTTCTAGATTCCATTCCTGTCTCCATTAAGACGGTCTGCAGCGGGAGGAGACTCGGTCAATCCTTTCTTTCCACGTCTCTGAGCGGCCGTGGGAGTTTTGTGGAAATAGCCGCAGGAGAAGGTTTACCGCGGCACTTGGCACTGGGAGTAAAGCTTACAGGAGCTAAACGAAATCCGGTCATTAAACGGCTTCAGGTGTGAGAGAGAGAGAGAGAGAGAGAGAGAGAGAGAGAGAGAGAGAGAGAGAGAGAGAGAGAGAGAGAGAGAGAGAGAGAGAGAGAGAGAGAGAGAGCGAGAGAGAGAGAGAGAGAGAGAGAGAGAGAGAGAGAGAGAGAGAGAGAGAGACCTCAAACCATTTCCTTTTTGACATAATAGAGTATTGAAAGCCACAGTAGAAAAGATAGAAGAGACGAAGTCCAAGAGCAGTCCTATAAAGTAGAATATCATCACTATCTTTTTATGGCGTTTGGTGTTATGGGCAGTAATCTTGTGAAAGTGATGAAAGTTCCTATATTTATGAACCTCAAAAGGAGAGCATCAACAAAAATCATCAAGATCATTATCGGGGATCATGGCCATAGCGGTACGGCGGCGGCTCTTTTCTTTGCTGGCTCATCTCCAAGGTAATCTGCATATATATTTTCGAAAGCGTAGGCGGAGGAAGAGGAGAAGGAGGAAGAGGAGGAAGAGGATAACTACAAAGACGAAAAATAGGACACAGATAAGGAAGGCAAAGGCAAGGAAGAGAGACACTAGGACTTGCAGGCGGGTGTGGTGGGGAAGGAAGGAGCACATTAGGAGGATGGATAGGAGGACAAAGGAAAGAAGCGGGATATAAGGAAACGGAGGGACGCGAATATCCCTTGATGGGCATGGGATAATCAATGTTGGGGGAAGGCATCCATACAGGTGAGGTCGGAGGCAGATTAATAACAGGGGCAATCAGGGAACGGAAAAAGGATGTCAGGCGAAATCAATAGCGGGGGAGGACAAAAAGGTAGAGAATGAGGAGGATAACAAATAAGATTAATGAAGGAATACAATGGGAAAGATCAGGAAGAGGAAGAGTTAATAGAGGAAGATAACTATGAAGAGAATGTTAAGAAAGACAAAAAAAATATAACAGGATAACGATGTAGAGGATGAGGAAGAGGTAAATAAGGAAGAACCAACAGAGGAAGAGGTAGAGAACAAAGAAGTGAGATTAATGAAAGGAGAACAAAGAGACGAAGAGGAAGAAGACGAAAAAAAAAAAGAAAAGGACGGAAGATCAGGAGGCAAGAAAGCTAGAAGAAAAGAGGGTGAAAAAGAGAGGAGGATAAAGAAATCAAAGACAAGGAAGTGAAACTGGAGATGGGAAAACAGAGTGACGAAGAAGTAGAGATCGAGGCCGAACAGTTGAAGGCGTAAGGACAAGTGAGAGTTGGTAGTTATGTTGTGTAAAAAAGCTTCAGACTGGACGTGAGCGGGAGCATCATGCAGAATCAGGCAGAGAGGAGAAAGCAGGTACACAGGTGAGACAGAAGGGATGAAGGTGAAGGGGTACGAGTGGAAGTGAGGTAAGGTAAGGAAGACTGGGCGAAAATTGAGAAGTAAGAGGAGGTGAAACAGGTAGAAAGATGTTTAAAAAGTTAGGCAAGGTGAAAAAAATGAAAAGCAGGGAAAAAAGTGAGGCAAGATGAGAGTGTAAAGAATGTGCGGCAGGTATAAGGAAGGTGAGGGTCGGTGAAAGGTGAGGCGAAGTGAGGAGAGGCGAGGAGGAGGCAGGTATAGAGGAGGCAAGGCTTAATGTAATGGAAGGGTTGGGTGGGAAGGATGGATCAGCGGGAGGAGCTTCTGAGGATATTATATTGCTGAGCTAACTTTTGCAGCGTTAGTTTGTGGGACATTAATTAAGGCCAAAATGAGATCATAGAGTGGGGGATGGACTATAAATACACGTTTACGGGTATACAAGCACCACTTAAAATGTATGTACACAAAGTAGGTTAAGAAATGTTGGAAAAATCTAAAAAAATAGAAAGGATCATTAATAAAGAGAAGGCAAACCACACACATACGCACACACATTCATTAAATATATCACATCTCACCCCAAAACAAATTTGTTGGATAAAATAATGCACGATGGTCTTCCACGGCCTCTTGTCGTGTGGGCATATAGATTGCTTGGAAGGTATAGTTACGCGGAGCAAACGAAGAATATATTTGATATTAATATGCCTTTACTGCGTCCCACTTCATGGAAGGGGAGCGGCACCGACCGGTGAGGAAAGCTATGCACGAAGAACAACAAAACGCCGTGACCAGGAACAACACGAGACTTCCAACCCTGCCTCCCCGCCCCGCGAGCAGCGTGCACGGCCATGTAAAAAGGAAAGGCAAGAATTCCAGTGTTTGTTTAGACTGCTGTTATTCTGTTGATGAATGCAGTAAACATAATATTGTTTAAACGAGAAAGCTGAATACAGTGTTCATGTTATGCAAACATAAGCAACACACCAGTTTACACGTAAAGTTCAGCTGACAGCCTCAACGCTAAATTGTTTATACGTGCTGCAGTGTCTGTTTACACCATTACCGTAATGCAGAGCTCAACAGTACAGCACTATACACTTCGCTCTTTCTAAGAAAAAAATATCGGAGAATTGGTGTCATATTTTTCATTATGATTACACACACACACACACACACACATACACACACACACACACACACACACACACACACACACACACACACACACACACACACACACACACACACACACACACACACACAAACACCGGATGTTCAGCTTTACTGAGGCTTGAGAAGGCAAAGTGAAAGGGGTGAAAGTTATGGGTGGATGGGGAGATGGGAGAGAGGAGGTTGTGGGAAAAAAGGGAGAGGAGCAGGGCCCACTTCTGAGGCTCCGTGACCTTTTTCTGGGCCCGACTGAGGGAAGGACACGTCCTCGGCCTAACTCTAGTCCCATGCATTACGAGGCGCCTTACTTCATGGACTGAGCGACGGGCAGTGTGGCTGGCGAAGGGGGACAACGGGTAAAGTGTCCAATTTACGTGGAAAAAAAATGAAAAACTGGGACATAATTTTCCAATGCTTTTAACAGGTAAGGCCAGAAGCTCCACTCTCAGCTGTGTACGAGGTAAGCACTTTATGGGTTCCATAAACTTTGACTTATAACGCCATTAGCCTCTCGTCCTATTTACCAAGGAATGATTTATATCTTTTATATTTGGAGCACTAAAGTAGCAGACTCTTAAAAGGCTTGTATTGAGACGCATCACGGAGGTAGAATCGATAAAGGTAAAAGCATTACAAACATAACAGAAAGATTCCTGCTAATGACGCACCAACGAATAAGTGACAGAGGGTCACTGATAAATAGGCGGTAATGATACTGTAACTCTGAGCAGGAAGCCTCATAACCTAACTTTCATAAAATGTGTGTGTGTGTGTGTGTGTGTGTGTGTGTGTGTGTGTGTGTGTGTGTGTGTGTGTGTGTGTGTGTGTGTGTGTGTGTGTGTGTGTGTGTGTGTGTGTGTGTGTGTGTGCGTGTGTGTGTTTCTATAATAGCAGGTATATATGTCTGTGTCTATGCAGATCTCTTCCTTGGTATTCTCTCTCTCTCTCTCTCTCTGTCTATCAACACCCCCTCACCTGCGTGTAGCCGGCGGGCACGGAGAGCACGAGGGAGATGCACCACACGCCCAGGATGGCCCGGCGACAGTTGCTCAAGGTACAGAAGGAGCGGGACCTCATGGGGTATACGATCACCAGGTACCTGTAGAGGGGGGAAGCGGAGGGGTGACAGGTAATTATACATGTACAGGTAAAAGTATGCGAGTGATGACACAGGAAACATGAGAATAAGTTGGCATATGAAGACAGAAAAAAAAAAGAGGTCATGCTGACGTGTTTATGTTCTCTGGTAAACGAACGTGATGTACCTGCAGGGTGAGAAACACTGGATAAGAGTACAAAATGAAAAAAATAGTATAGCCCACGTGCACGCGTAAGAAAACATTTAATTGAAGATGAACCGAGGAACACGCCTACCTACGTACGTCTTCAGCCTCTATCACACTGTTCAGGTAATCAGTGTGTAAAATGTTATTCTTCGACAGAGACGTGTATTCAAAGAGCTTATGCCAAACAAGAGCAAAACAAGCCAACACTGAGGCATATAAGCGTTCTGAACCTACGAATACACCGCTCAAGTATTAAAGGTTATATGTGCTGGAGTGTTTGTCAAAAGAAAGAGAATTATAAGAGATTACGGGAAGTCAAAACAAACTAGTTATAATTAATTGAAGGTAAACATCCATCTGCGCAGTTCACTATCGTTATCTTCATTGTCCTTGCTCGGGTATTAAAAAGAAGGAAGGAGATGGTTTGTTTGTCTAGGAATATGGATCAGAGAAGTTTACGCCTAAAACTAACAAGGACCTTCATCATAACAAGCGATTAGGTAACTGAGCCAATTTACGGGGCGTTTCAGGAAGACTTTGTTTGCACTCGACAATAGAACGGCCATCTAAATATAACTTGCTGCCTCCATAAACAGACACGTGTATAATGGAGGAAAAAAACCCATGAAAATAAGAGAGAGAGAGAGAGAGAGAGAGAGAGAGAGAGAGAGAGAGAGAGAGAGAGAGAGAGAGAGAGAGAGAGAGAGAGAGATATATATATATATATATATATATATATATATATATATATATATATATATATATATATATATATATATATATATATATATATATATATATATAGTAGATTAAAAAAGCAGGAATGAAAAGTGTAAGAGAGGGAAATGAGAAAGATAAATAAAGGAAAAATTAATATAAAAGTCGAAAAGATAAGCGCTGTGAAGAAGCGAAGAGATGAAAATAATAGAGAAGCAAAGAAGAAAAGGCGAAGTGATTAAGAAGAAAGAACGATGCGAGCTAAACTATAAAGCAAAAAAACAACATTATTTACCAGGAAGAGGGGAAAAAAATGAACGAGAGAAGATAGACATTACTGGGAAATGGCTAACTTTTATTATTATTTGCACATTTCAAAAAGAAGGAATGGGCTATATCAAGTTACCAACCGTTTCCGCTACACTTTCTTCGTAAAAAGGCGATGGAGGCGGAAAAGACGGACGGAGGGAAAAAGAGACAGAGAGAGAATGGGAAGGAGAGGAAAGAGGGAGTGAGAGTGAAGCGCAGAAGTGAGGTGGAGAACGTGCATAAAAAGGAAGAGCAATAGAGGAATGAATAAAACCATAAAGGGGAACGAGGATGGGCAGTAAAGCGGAAATTTCATGATCTTAATGGATGTGTGAGAGAGAGAGAGAGAGAGAGAGAGAGAGAGAGAGAGAGAGAGAGAGAGAGAGAGAGAGAGAGAGAGAGAGAGAGAGAGAGAGAGAGAGAGAGAGAGAGAGAGAGAGAGAGAGAGAGAGAGAGAGAGAGAGAGAGAGAGAGAGAGAGAGAGAGAGATTCGCTTATCACTTACATATGAAAAGGAAAGAGAGAGAAGAGGAGAGGATAAAAATGGAAGAGAAAAAAAAAGGGAACAAAGAGGACACATTAAGAAAAGCGAATTATTCCTTTTTTCTCTATAAAAGTTGAACATCTGATCTATCTCAAAGGGCGAACGTTCCCAAAACACGAGTTAAATTTTCATGTTGCGAAGATCCCTAAACGAGTGTTACTTAAGGAGAATGACAGGCAGGATAACGACGAAGAGAAGGAGGAGGAGGTGAAGTAGTAGAAGGAGGAGGAGGAGGAGGAGGAGGAATAAAAAAAAAAGAGTAACGAGTGTCCTCCATTCTTTGACATGATAGTGGGGGAATCAGTCAGCCAGTCATTTAGTCAATCACTCACTCAGCCATTTAATTTGTGGGCCAGTCTCTCCTTTATGCTTCTAGTCACTCATGTACGTCACCAGCGGCTCTTCAAAGGCCTCAAATCACCCTGATCAACGCGATGGAACGTTGCTGAGCCTCCGAGAACACGACTTTCCATTCCCATGCCTCGGTTTTGTCATTTTTACGTCCGGCTGTAAAGGCTGTAAAGAGGAGGATAGGGGAGAAGACTAGATAAGACAAGACCAGGTGGAAGAGTGGAGAGGAGAGGAGATGAGAGGAGAGAGAGGAGGAGAGATCAGATAGGAAAGGACAGGGAAAATATAGAAAAAATGAGAGGTGAGAAGAGAAATATGAGAGGAATTGGCGTGCGTGGATTCTATGTGAAATAAGACAATAGAGAATGGGAGACGAGGAGAGAGGAGATGAAACAGGAGGAGAAAAAAGGAAAGTATAGGCGTAGACACTAAATGAGATAAAAACAAGATGAGAGAAGAGAAGAGGGGAAGATAGGAGAGAAGAGGAGACGATAAGACAGGAGAGGAGAGAAGAGGTGAAGAGAGGAAAGAGAGGATAGATAGGATAGGCGTGGAGACCAAATGAGACGAGACATGAAAAAATAAAGAAGAGAGAGAGGAGATGAAAGAAGAGATAAGAGAGGAGAAGGATGCCACTGATACGTGTCCAACGAGGGTACCATGAACATCAAAATGATCATATCTTCCACCACCACCACCGCCACCACTACCATCACCACCACCACCCCCACATTGTTCGGAACTATCATTATCATCTGCACAACAAAGCAGTCCACTATCATAATCACATCCACTCGGCTCTGCATTACAATGACACTTTTCACTATCACCAGCATTATTATTACCCTGACCTTCACCTCCATCACCATCCTCCCCACCACTACCACCATATCACCAGGATCATTACCCTGACCTTCATCTCTTCCACCATCCTCCCCACCACCACCACCATTACCGTTACCACCATCAACAACAACAACGTTACCACAACTGTTGCAACCACTTACCTCTCTCTCTCTGAAACCTCCTTGTACGGGCGAATGTAATGAAGATCAAACCGTACACCCTGAAACCCTATAAACCACGGCCTGCTCCACCACTAACGTATTTAAACTACAAAGAAGAACTGACTTTGAGCCGAAAGGGAGTGCACGTCACCCCGCCAGCTAATCGAAGCTAACAAGGATAAGGTTGAACCCAAAGTATGAGCACTATCCACCATAACAAATCTAGCATCAACAACCCTCACTAACCTTTCTTAAACTGACGGCGGTGAGGTTGGGCATATCGTCTGAACACCCTGACATCCCCCAACCCCATTAACAATCACAACTAACCTCTCCAGGCTGACGGCGGTGAGGTTGAGCACGGAGGCCACGGCGGAGAGCAGCTCGAAGTAGGAGGACAGCTTGCAAACCGGCAGCGTGTAGTTGGGCGTCCACAGGAAGTACTGCAGCGTCTCCAGCGGCACGCACAGCAGCAGCAGCAGCAGGTCCGCCACCGCCAAGGACACCAGGAACCAGCTGCGAGGAAACAACAGGGCACATGTGTTGTAGCTTAACTATTGCACAGAGGCGCCCACACATTATAATACACACACACACACACACACACACACACACACACACACACACACACGCACGCACACATGGAGGCTGCTCAGAATGCTAAAGTGAAATTATGGTGTTTGTTATTGTTTTCGTGTTGCCAGTGATTCATTCTCTCTCTCTCTATCTATCTATCTATCTCCCCCCCAGTAAAGGAAGCAGCTCGGGGGCAAAATCGAAAAAATAAAACAAAAGAAGCTCCACAAACGTTCTTCCTGTAAAAGTAATTAAAGTTGAGTACAGCTACGTCAGTGAGTCTGAATAAAATACTAAAATTCAATAAAATATGTATTTGCTATTGAAAAAAAACTGTATAAACCTTTGCACGGAAGTAACTGTGAAGCTTCTCCGTGAAAAAATCAAAGCAATAAACTCTGTATCCAAACGGTGACTCAAGTAAACAAATCTGCTGCCATACCATAGAAATTAGAAAAAGGTCAAAGTCGCTTAAGAAAGAGACAAAAGTCACTCCTTAATAACAGTAATGGACGGAAGAAAACGCCTCTCAAAACCCGATATTCTGGACAATCAAGCATCAGACGGCCTTTATGTGGAGATCCTGAGTACGAATATAACGTAAACGAGCGCGTGTCCGGCGGGCGGCTGATTGATGCGTTCTCACAATGGTCCTTCATCGCGCCTGGTTGTTATGGTCAGTCCCGTCCGCCGCAGAGAGCCGCCTCCCCCTTGCAACTCCCATCCCCCAATGTTCCTTATTTGCCTACCCGCCCTCAGAAGCCCCTCTCATCACTCTTCATCCCGTGTTCTTCCTTCTCATCAAGTCTCTTTTGCTCCTCGCCTTTCTTTGTTACTTTCCCTTCTATTACTCTTTTTCTGCTCCCTTTCCTTCTCATCAATCCTACTCATCTGCCGTCTTTTTTGTTACCCTCCCACTTCCTTCCTCCCCGTCTCTCTCATCCCTCTCCCCCTTCCCTCCTCCTTTTCATCACTCAAAGCGCTCCTTCCTGTCTCACTTATCATCCTTCCCCACCGGCTTTATCCCTCTTATCAGCCCTATTCTAGTCCTCTCTCGTCTATTCCTATACACTATCCTCTCTGTCCATCGTACCTTCCATTTTCTCCTCTCATTCCCTCCTCCTCTCCTCTCAATGCCTCGTTTTTTGTTCTTCCTTTCCCTCTCATCTCCCTTCCTTCTCCCTCTCACAACTCCTGTTTCCCCTCCTCCTCTTCATAGATTCTCCCCATTCTTCTAATCACACTTCATCCCTCCCATCCTCCCTCATCGCCCCTCATCACGAGCCTCAACCTTGTAAGTCTTGCGTGGCAGTGCCATTTGTCAGCCTCATACCAACGTCAGTGTGTTCATCCTCCTCGATGCCAATGACCCCGAGCAGCTGTGGGAAAGCAAGTTTGTGTTACGTTAGACTACTTACTGTGTGGGTAGGTGGTTTGTTTTGAGTCAGCCCTCTTTCTCTTGTGATGTGGTGGTATTAACTATTTGTAATCGTTTATGGTTGTGTTATTACCGACAATGTTGTGTTGAAACTATAAATCTTGTGTTGTTTTGTGATTTCCCTGTCACTGTTGTGTGGTGTCGTGTCCGTATTCGCTAACTTGTGTAGTAGTGGTACTCGTTCAGCTGTGTTGCTTCTGAACTAAGTGGGTCAGCATTAATTTGCCTTTTTGGTCAAAGTTTGTCAGTATTTGGTCAGTGTACTCCTGTTAACTGCAAGGATCTGTGTGTGTGTGTGTGTGTGTGTGTGTGTGTGTGTGTGTGTGTGTGTGTGTGTGTGTGTGTGTGTGTGTGTGCGCGCGCACGTGTTTTTTGTGTAATTGTGCGCGCAAGCGCCTTTTCGAGTTAAATTAAAATGGGTTATGTTCTAGTGTGCTCATATCCATAACCCGGTTGTTCTGTCTGCTAAACCGTACTACATTGTTGGTTTAGTATTATGCATCGCATATTTCGCTAGCATATATAATGCCACGGAGGGCAGCAAGCCGTGACCGTTTGGTTTTGGATATGCTGACGGTGCTATGTTTCTCTTACATTCCATGAATCCAATGCCAGATATACGAATATGAGCTGGCAGGGCAATCTTACCCGGTAGGCAGGTTTGGAATATATCAGAGTATAGTGTAGTCTCAACGTTGCGTGATATCGAGATATTATTTTAAAAAATCCACAGCATGTTCCCCGAATTAATGTTAGAGATAAGGTCACGGCACCGCCTATCGCTTATCATCGCCTCCACCATCACGACCCGCCACCATCACCTTCCTGAACACCATCACCATCACCACTTCTACTATTCATTGGCCACAGCACCATTACTGCCACCCATATCCCCACCCCCCCCTCTACTATCCATTACTATACACTAGATTCCCCACCACCTAGACTACCCATTATCCTCAGTCCCATTACCACCCACCAAGTCCCCTATGATCACTGTCACTACAGCCACCGTTCACCAGCGCCACTTGAACCCCCATAACCACCACTACTCCGTCCCACCACCAATGTTTACTTCACACGACCCGCCCAGTGGAAGACAAGGTATTACATTCGGCCGCACCCACGTCGAGATAAAACAATGTTCACTACCCATACGCAACCGGTAACAGGAATAAAGCTTTTCGAAGATGATGATGATAAAAAAAAAAAGAATCCACCGAGTTTACCGGCTAATGGAACGTCTCGGAAATAAGTCCAGTTACGATACAATGCTACGACCTAACAGTAGAAACAAGAAGAGAACCACTTCTAATTTCAAACCATTGTGAACAAAATTAATCATACCTGTAAGCTCTGAGACTCTTGTGACGGAGATTGTGCCACCATGTTAGAGGAGATTGCTACGACGCTATTACACGAAAATATTACAACTCTAGTACTAAATAACGCTGGAACTGTGCTGCAAGGGAAAGTTCCGGGCCTATTATTAAAGGAGAAATACCCTGTTACACGAGAGCGCAGCGGCCAGAGTACACAGCTGCGATAATGTGGGGTGTTCCGCGGGATTATTACGTGAGGGTGAGTGACCTTTTTAATGTAACACTGCAACTTTTGAAGGAAATATTTATGGCTTTACATTCCAATAACTTTATAACCCCCCAAGTAAGGACGACAGTAGTGGGGAGAGAGAGAGAGAGAGAGAGAGAGAGAGAGAGAGAGAGAGAGAGAGAGAGAGAGAGAGAGAGAGAGAGAGAGAGAGAGAGAGAGAGAGAGAGAGAGAGAGAGAGAGTGTGTGTGTGTGTGTGTGTGTGTGTGTGTGTGTGTGCGTCTGTGTGTGTGTGTGTGTGTGTGTGTATGTGTGTGTGTGTGTGTGTGTGTCTGTGACTGTGACTTGGGATACACGCTGCATCATCCTTGAACACAGTAACAAGAAATATCATGTGAGCACTCTTTTAATGGTGAAAAATCAAAACCATCGCAACACCTAATTAACACAAACGATACTTAAAATTCAAAGGTCAAAACAAATTGACGTTGTTACCTGTTCCTGACATTTAAAAAAATAGTTTATACACGAAACATAAAAAATATATATAAAAAAAAAACACCGGCTCACATAAAAAAAAACAGCGGCTCATATAAAAAAACAGCATCTTATATAAAAACAGTGGCTCATATATATATATATATATATATATATATATATATATATATATATATATATATATATATATATATATATATATATATATATATATATATATATATAAAACTTAATACTCACCTAAATTAAATCTTTATTGCCAAAAAACAGGGACTACGTGATAATTAGAAGGTCCTCGACTGCCCAACATAATTAACACTAAAGCAGCTTACAGGTTTCTCACACACCACACGATACAGGCCGCCTAAGATAGAGGATCAGGGCCCATGTGTTATTCATCAGTGGCGGCTCAGTCCTCACGTAAGGTGAACGCAGCAAGACAAGTATAAACAGAAACGTGGTATTGAGGCGGTGTTTGTATGCAAATCCCAAGATGAAGCGCTCTATCCTCCTTTATCCATAGATGCAAGATGAACCCCAATTCGAGGAGTCAACGTCTTGGTCCATTCACCTCAAGAACTTAATATTTAGCACTTTTAAAGATAGTCTGTCTGCCTGTCTGTTTGCCTGTCTACCTGTTTGCCAGTCTGTCTGTCTGTCTATCTGTCTTCCTTTGTGTGTGTGTGTGTGTGTATCAGTTGCTCTCCGTCTGTCTCTCAAACATATACAAAAACAAACAAACAAAGGCACACACAGACACATCCCGGGTGCAGATCCTTTTCACAGTTTATTTATCCCCTCGGGAAGGGGAGGAAGGGGGACGGGAAGGTAAAGGATGGTCTCAGACCCATAAAAAGATATAAAAATAGAACGAATATAAAAAATGAAAGCAGCTTTTTATTTGTAAAGCTGAGTAAGAATTGTCAACACAGCCAGCAGGGGAAATAAGTAAGTAAGTAAGTAAGTAAGTAAGTAAGGAAGGAAGGAAGGAAGGAAGGAAGGGAGGTACGAAGAAAGAAAGGAAAGAAGGAAGGAAGGAAGGAAGGAAGGAAATGGAGGGAGGGAAGGAAGGAAGGCAGGCAGAAAGGAAGAAAGGAAGGAAGGAAGAAAGGAAGGAAGGAAGGAAGGAAGGAAGGAAGGAAGAAAGGAAAGAAGGAAGGAAGGAAGGAAGGGAGGAAGGAACGAAGAAAGGAAGGAAGGAAGGAAGGAAGGAAGGAAGGAAGGAAGGAAGGAAAGAAGGACGGGAGGAAAGAAGGGTGTGTGTGTGGCTGTGATGTGAAGGTCTTAACTGCATCCATACATCCGTCGCTATGCCTCATCACCTTTCAGAGTGGGTAGTGGCTGACAATCGCGAGTCCAGGACGTGATCCGACCGTATAGGTAAATGACACACACGCACCCAAAAAATCAGCTGACCCCGATGAAGGAGACGCCCTTTGAGGTGGATATGGTGGTGGAGGGACAAACTATTTTCCTGACACTCCTCTCCCTCTCCCTATACTCCCTCTACACTCTACACACTCTGTGAATACACAATCCACTTACCCGCGACCCGCCCCGCCGTTCCCCGCCCCGCAGCGCCCCGCCCCGCCTGAGGCCACCGTGCTGTTGACACTGGGCGGCAAGCTTCACTGGGTCTAATTTAGTGATTGGATCTTGTCCAGGTACACACGCACCTGTATACACATTTCGGCGTCAGGTGACCCTACACACAACAAAACACTTTTTTCCTCTTCGTGCTCCGGTGCTTCCTGCTAATTTCCCTTGCGTGTGTGGCTAATGAAGGACGAGCGCCTGCACCGGACTCATTTTTATCACAGAGCGGAATGTGGGAACGGCAGGGAAGTAGGGAGGATGGCACTAAAAAGTCACCTGTGTTCTCTTTTCTCTCTCTCTCTCTCTCTCTCTCTCTCTCTCTCTCTCTTTCTAATTTTGCTCTAATCCATTTTCCCTCCCCTTTTAATCCCTAATTTCCAAATCTTGTTCAGTCTTTTCTCACACTAACTTTTTTCACTTTCCTGAAAGTTTATTCATTTGTATTTCTTTTTATTTATTTTTTCTATTACCTTATGGAGTATTATAACGTTTCCAGAATCTCTCTCTCTCTCTCTCTCTCTCCCCGTCTATTTGCCTCCATTCAAACGTTAATTGCTCTGTCTTTCATGCTTTTCCTTTTGCTTTGTATCCTTCCTTTGCCAATCAAGCCATTTATTTACTTCTGATATGTCTGTCTGTTTCTGTCTTCCTTTGTGTGTGTCTTTCTACCTTACATGGCTTTGTGACTCCCTGTTTGTGTCTGCTTGTCTTTCTAAACAGTTCTCTATCGGCCACTCTGTTTGTGTGCTTGTGTGCCTCTCAGCCTATTTCTGTGTGTTTGTTTGTATGTCTATCTGAACCTCTTTATCTGCCTTTATTTGTTTGTCTTGTCTATCCGTGTCTGTTTTTTCTTTGCGCCTGTCTATTTGTGACTGTCCCTGTCTGTTTATCTGTCTGTCACACACATTGGCATGATTACGGTGGCCGTGAACACGTAGAAGAATATTTAATTTCCCAACTTTCTTCTCAAACTCCATGGCAAGTGAAATTACAGTCCAGTGGCATATCTCTCTCTCTCTCTCTCTCTCTCTCTCTCTCACACACACACACACACACACACACACACACACACACACACACACACACACACAAAGACTAATAATGGCTGAGGGAGCAAACTCTACCTTCTTTTCCGTGTTTATTTTCTTCCTTGATGCAACACGCGTGTTTGGTGACCTTAAACTTTAAAAAATTCAGGCGGGTAAGTGGAGTGCGCGGCAAGTGTGTGTGTGTGTGTGTGTGTGTGTGTGTGTGTGTGTGTGTGTGTGTGTGTGTGTGTGTGTGTGTGTGTTTGCCGGAGGTGGAGTTTAAAAGGTGTGGTGCGTAATTTTATAAGTGGAATGGATGGGTGTGGGTGGGGTGTGAGGGGCGGGGTGATAGGCGTTAGGCGGGAGTACTGGAGGAAGGGGAGTGGCAGCGCGTGTGTTTGGGGATTAAAGATGGGATGCAAACTATACAGCGTGGAGGTAAGGAAGCATTCCGTAGTATAAGAGGCGTGGGCGACCGTAAGCGGGGTGTAAAAGGTGCGGTGTGTTGAAGTTGCCAGGGTGTAGGTGGTTAGGTACAGCAAGAGGAGGGAGGGCGATGATGGAGTGGGTGGCGGAGATATGGACGCGGCAAGTGTGGGAGGTGTTTGGAAGGGAGGATGATTGGCCTTTTAGCGGGGATGTGGGTGTGGGTGGAGTGTGGGTGGAGTGTTGGTGCTATTGGGAAGAAGGGTTACGAGAGGTGGGAGTGGGCGTGTGTGGGGGTATTGCTGGGGATGGGGGTGAAAGGGAGGGGGTTTCGGGAGTATTAGAAAGCAGGGCAGGTAAATGGAAGGTGTGAGTGGATTGTTTAGCTATGAGGGACATGTTTTTGTGCTCTAAGCGTTACAAAGAACATTTTTTTTTTCTTTCTCAGTGTACACATTATATTATGAAGCACGTATCCCTTGCATTTTCATCTCTCTTTTTTTTTTTTTGCAAAGTTCATATCCTCCTAATCTTCTTCATAACTTTCACCGTTTCCACCTCTCCCTGTTCATATTTTTCCTAGTTCATACGTTTCCATAAGCTTCTTCATCCTTTCCAACTCCTCCTCCTCCTCCTCCTGTTCCTGCTTCTCATTCTTTTATCCTCTCTCTTTCCTCTTCCACTTTCCTCTCCTCTTCCTCCCTCGTACGCTTTTTCCTCGATTTTCTTCCCAAGAGTATCGATCTTCCGGCTGATAGGAAGGATAGCATCACATTTGTCCAACTTTATCGTGGACTTTTAAAACATCCAGCGTGCGGACCGAGGCCTCTTTGCTCGAGTGGACTGGCTAAGAGTGGTATTCTGAGAAGATGACTTTACATTACATTTCTTTTATTCCACAAAATATTACCCGTTTTCTTCATTCCCATTTTCTTCAATTCTCTATTCCTATCAAACCCATTTTTTTTTATTGGAACTAAAACTCTTCCCCTCTTCACTCTGATCACCTCCGCGGCTGGAAACTCGTCGCAGCGTAATGGCCACTTAACCGTCTCTGATCCCATAGCTTGTCCGAACCCCGAAGTCTAATCTTGGTTCCAATAACATTAGGAATGTAGGGCGAGATCGAATGTAGCAGAGAACACATGGCTTCGCATACCTGGACGGCGTGTTGACCTTTCTTTGAGCGACTAAGTGAGACGTGTTTGACTTGATTGGACTCTGGTGCGCGACTCCCCGAAATGTTTAATTGTTCTACCTTTTTCAGTGTCGGTTTCTGTATGTGTGGGAGGGAGGGAGGAATGCGTGGATGTGCGTGCGTTAGAGATATAGACAGAAAGATAGAAAGGGGGAGAAGGGAAGAAAATTGAGAAAGAGAGAATCTAGACGTACAAACATATCAAGCCGAGATAAAGCAAGGTTTCCGTTTCCACTTTCGGCTCTCTCGCAAAGGGCAGACAATTTCCCCAAGTATTCCGGCACTCACATGTTTCGGTTTTGAGGGGGAGAATCGGGCTGCTCCTAGATGGCTATCGTTACTCACAAAATACGGTCCGTTTGGGTGTCCTATTTCAGGCTCACTAAAGGGGAAAGAGGGAAGGCCTATACGCTTACGAATGCATCTGGTGGAATTAGATTTTTCAGAATGATTAGTATAAAGGTTTGGGTGTTATAGTAGTTAACATGAGGAGAGATAGATAGATATAGGGATAGATAGATGGACAGCGAGAGAGAAAGAAAGAAAAAGAGATAGAGTGTGAAAGAAAGTTTGTTTGCACCTGCCTCTGCTGACGACACCCTGCCACACTCCTCTCACTCTGCCCTTCACCATCCCGCCCCGTCACGTCCATTCCACCAAGAATAGTCCAATCAGGTAAATACCAGGTAACACGCACACACACACACACACACACACACACACACACACACACACACACACACACACACACACACACACACACACACACACACACACGTGAGCGAAATCGGAATGCTTGAGTTAAAAGCGAAAGGGTTGGATAAATTATGACAGCTGGCTAGTCTATCAAACCTTCCTCTCGCTTTTCTTCCTCAGTCTGTGTTCCTTTTGTTTCCTGGTCTACATCCGTCAACGTAAGAGCGTTTAATTAAGCCTTACTTTGTCTGTTTTTTGGTGGGTCTCTTTGTTTCTGTTTTGAATTGTGTCTTTGTGTGTATGCTTCTCAACCTTTTCATGTAAATATTTGTCTGTCTGTTCGTCTGTCTGAATGCCTACCTGCCTGTTGGTCTATTTATCTATCGGAATCTCTCTCTCTCTCTCTCTCTCTCTCTCCACACTATACACCCACACACCCACACGACGCCTGCCTACGTGTGCCCGGAGTATTTTCGCCAAGCTGGTCTAATTTCCAAGGATAGGAAGAAAACAAGTCAGGTTCTCTGGACTTTCCGCGACACTTGACCTTGACCTTGAGACTCAGCCCTCCTCCATCCTTTTTCTTTCCACGAACCGAAAAGCTTGTGTAGTCTTCACGCCTTTCACTCTATTTCTGTTCCTCGTTCGTCTGATCCCCCAATCACTCAGCCTATGGGAGATGAAGGGCAGGTATACAATTTTTCTTTTCCATGCCGATCCAAGTTCTCTGTCGTGTTGTTTTCCTACGATACCGATCAATGTTTTTCATGTCTACTCTGCAGGGAATAGTTTTAATAGGAGGGATGGTGGTGTTAGCCCGTTGCGGCACGTGTCTGACATGCTTTCCCCAGACAATATCAAGTGCATGTCGAAATCACGCGTAAAATACGATTCAAGATTTCTAGGACGGTACCAAATATTACGATCCTACCTTCCTTCTTTCTGTTCTTCGTTACACACAAGCACACGCACACGCACACATCCACACACACACACACACACACACACACACACACACACACACACACACACACACACACGCGTAGTAATCTCACTTTTTTCGCCAAGGACACGGGATTCACCTATTAATTAACCGTCTTTGTGTCTGCCGTCAAGCGCCTCGTCGACCCTTGGAAGTTTTCGATTTTCCTATTTTGTCGGATCATCAAAGGCACCCGACGAGCAGGGGAAAGGCAGATAAGCGAAGGCAAGGGAAGGTAAAGGATGGGAAGGGAAGGGAAAGGAAGGAGAGGAAAGTTAAGGGAAGGAAAGGAAAGGATAAGAATAGAAAGGTAAGGAAAGGGAAGCTAAGGTAAGGGAAAGGAAGGAATGAAATAGGAAGAGTAAAAAAAAAGGCAAGGCAAGGTAAGGGAAGGGAAGGAAAGGAAGGAGAGGAAAGTTAAAGGAAGGAAAGGAAAGGATAAGAATCGAAAGGTAAGGAAAAGGAAGCTAAGGTAAGGGGAAAGAAGGAATGAAATAGGAAGAGTAAAAAATAGACAAGGCAAGGTAAGGGAAGGGAAGGAAAGGAAGGAGAGGAAAGTTAAAGGAAGGAAAGGAAAGGATAAGAATAGAAAGGTAAGGAAAGGGAAGCTAAGGTAAGGGAAAGGAAGGTATGAAATAGGAAGAGTAAATAAGGAGAAGAGAAATACCGAACTGAAAGTGAAGGATGGGAATGTTTGGAAAGAAAACAAATTAGCCGGAGAGAAGTGAGGTGTAGAGCATGGAAATTGAGGATAATGAACAGGAGAGAAGAATAGATAAAAGAAACAGAATAGAAGTGAGGAGAAGGGAAGAAAAGGGAAGCAAAAAATGGAAGGAAGAAATAAATCAAAGCGAATGAAAGGGAGAGGAAAACCAATACAAAAAATGTGAGGGGAAGGAATGAGAAGAGGAGGTATGGCAAAGGAAAGATGAGAACGGAATGAAAAAGAGTGAAAAGTAAGGAGGAAACTAATAAGAGAAGGGAAAACCAAAAAAATGGTGAAGAAAAAAAACAAACAAGTAATTATAGGGTTAAGGAACAGACACACCGCGCCCCTCCCCCCTCCCCCCACTCTCTTGAACCTAATTAGAGTCCTTTAATTTATAGCCTTGTTTACTTTTGGCCTTAGGGTATAATTTAAAACCCCCTACACCGCGCCCATTGACACACACACACACACACACACACACACACACACACACACACACACACACACACACACACACACACACCTTTTTTTACAGCAAAGGAAGTAATTCAAGAGCAAAAACAGAAAAATAAGACGAAAAAAAGCCCGCTAATCCCTGCTCCTATAAAAAGAAGTATAGAGGAGTTGCTTAAAAAGAGGTCAGTTTCGGAAGGAGAGGTGCTTTGATATATACGTACATATTAAGTTAACGAAATGGAGCACTAATAAGAAATGTGATGTGGAGGGACGGAAATCGAGCGCCAGGACGATGAACCACCCGTTGATTGGACTCTGGGCATCATTCAGAGAGGTACGGCCACGTCTTTAACGGCCCCTCCTTTTCATGTCGGCGAGCACTGATACCTGTCGGGCCCGCTAATTAAAAATATCTTCAAAACTAATTGGCCGTCATATTTAGGCGTACCAGGATATGTGCGCAGATGTGACCCCTTGGATGCGACAGGGTTCAGATGAAAGTTTAAAGGCGAGGGATTGCGAGAAAGAAAAAAATGTTAAGGAGATAAGATGAAAGAGCTTGGAATTAGAGAGGAGAGGAGAAGTGAAAGAAGAGGAGCTTGACGGAAAAAGAGGGAGTACGCAAGGAAAATCGTGATGGTACTCGTAAATGAGGGTCGCGGACGTGTGAAAAAAAAATAGTATGTTGATGAAAGTAAGAATCAATGGGAGAAAATTAGGAGCAATAGACGGGAAAGCTCATTAGGCCATGTTTCGATGAATGAAACTGACGTACAAAGGAGTACAAAGGAAAAACAAACAGCAACAGACCTCTTGGTCCTAACTAGGCTGTTTGTTGTTGCTACCATCTACTCTAATCTACGAGTCAGACACACAGGACAGCAAAGGCGAAGGCTCCGTGAACGTGAATGAAGCAAACGTGAATGAAGCTTACGAGAGTGCTATGAGAAACTGATGCATAAAGAAAATAATAAACAAAAAAAGGAAAACAAGGTGCGAGAGAAAACCGTGACAAATTTGTATATTGAAGCTTATATGTACAAAAAATACAGAAAAGGAATATTGGATTAATATCTATATATATATATATATATATATATATATATATATATATATATATATATATATATATATATATATATATATAAACGAGATACAAATAATATGAACAGTGGATAAAGTTCTCTAGCTGTCTGCCATTGTGTGTGTGTGTGTGTGTGTGTGTGTGTGTTTGTGTGTGTGTTTCCCTTGGTATGTAATCGTCTCTCTCAGCTGTCCTCTGCAGATATATATATATATATATATATATATATATATATATATATATATATATATATATATATATATATATATATATATATATATATATATATATATATATATATATATATATATATATATATATATATATATATATATATATATATATATATATATATATATATATATATATATATATATATATATATATATATATCTCTCTCTTTCTGTCTCTCTTATTTTTATATTTACTTGTTTTAATTACATCGCCGGGTCGTCAATCTGGGGCGGCGGAGTTATTGCATTAGTGAGCGGCGTCAGTCTTTGTCCCCAGCCAAGGCCGCCTCGCAAACACATTCTAGCTCAAGGTTGCCTGCATTTAACGACTTTTTTTTCTCTCTCCTACACGAAGATTTTTTCTTACACGAATCCAAACAAAGAATTTTAATCAACTGCATTTCTCTCTCTCTCTCTCTCTCTCTCTTGTTTTTTTCATTCCTTGGCCTTGTGTTTCTCTTTCCCCCAATCCCCTCTGTTTTTTTTATTCCTCAGTCTTGTTTCTTGAGCTTATGTTTAATAGCATCAGCCAGGGTCATAGCTCCCTGCTCCGCTCATTTATTCCTCTCTCGCGCCTTTTGTTAATTCGTTTATTCGTTTTCGTTTATTCCGGCTCTTCATTACCTTTATTACCTTGATCTCATTTACCCGTGTTTATTGCTCCTCCCACAATCCTCTCCTTTATTCCCTTATTACTTCCCGTCCGCCTTGATCTCTCTCTCCCTCTAATCCTTGGGGACTCGCGTAGCTAACTTACGCTCTACTTTTTCTTTTTTCGTTGTCTGTATTCACCCGAGTATAAGACGTAAAGCGAAGACACAGACTAATAAAATACGTGTTACCATAATTACTAAGGATGGTATTCTCAAACACTTCAGCCTCCCACTGAGTCCCACACCAACTCCTTCCAAAGGCCGAAAAGTAGATCAGTCGGGTTCTAATGGGTGTGTCTTTTGGTCCAGGTAACAGAGAAAGGGTCAAACTACCATCAGGGTCATAAAACTACCCCTGGAAATGCCCAAAACTACTACGAAAGCCTTATTGAAAGTGTGGGCTTGGGCGATGACATGTTTAAGAATACGGCCCTAAGACGGAAATCACAAATGAAAGAAATTGGTAGAAAGGAGGAAAGGGCATCGTTAACCCCTCTTGATCGAAGGTACGACATATGATGCTACAAAAAAAAAAAAGGGGGGGGATTAAAAAAGTGAAAGAAAAACCTAAAAGTAACGACACAAACAATAGTTGCTGCAATACAGGATTCACTTTACACAATTACTGAAAAAAAAATCCGCGCCACTAATTAGAATAAAAGAAAGAAAAAGGAAACCCGAAAGCGTCTAATTTGCAATGTTGAAAGAAAAAATGAGGACAAACGAAATTTTATCACAACTTAAAAAAATAAGAACTAGAGGCGATGAAGAAAAGGAATAATGAAAAGACTCTCCGTCTGAAAATCACACACACACACACACACACACACACACACACACACACACACACACACACACACACACACACACACACACACACACACACACAAACAAACAAACACAAGCAAAAGTACTCTCCTCGGTCCAAAACTTATAAAAAAAACACCCGTGACCAAAATGCAACTAAACGCACCAAATAGTCTTGAGAAATTATAGTAGAACATAAGTAAAAGGCTTCAGAATTAGGATAAGCCGTCGAAGGGGCAAAAACTAAAAGTAACTTTAGTAATCAAAAGTCAAAACAAACTAACTCGACTCACCTGGTGACGTTCCTGGTGCCCTTGTCCTTGGCCATGGAGAAGACGATGACGCTGTTCCCGGACACGCCGAGCAGGAAGGTGAGGGCGTGAGTCACAACGATGGGCACGAAGCTCGGGTTGGCCTTGTGGGGCTTAAGCATCTCCATGGGGTTGTCGAGGCGCAGGCAGTTGGTCAGGAAGGACGTGATGTTCTCCAAGTTCGCTGAGGCCCCGAAGAACGACACATTGTCATCGAAACTCCCTTCTCCCATGAAGCTCTCCGGCACCAACTCTGTGAAGAGAACGGTCGGGGCCATGGCGGTGGCCATGCTGTCTTGTTTGTTCGTGTAGGAACAATTTTATAGCACTGGATGTGTTATTGAGTTGCTTCGGTCATGCACTTTTCCCAGACACCAGCTCCGTGAAGGGGGCAGACGGAGCCAAGGTGGTAGTTCTGTTGTGTTGTTTTACCGCCATCGAACAGCTTGATAGCACTACAGGATGTGCATGAGTTTTCTCTTGTTTCAGTTATTCACTTTTCGCGCCTCACCACACCTCGCAACACCTGCCTCGCCTCGCCGCTCAGGTTACAAAGGCAGCGAGGGATGCACACCTGCGGCATTCAGGTGAGTGTGTCCCTAAAGTGTCCTTTTACGACTTGTCACTTCCATCGTCCTTGTGCTTCATTCTGACTCCGTTTTCTTGAATCTTTCTTACCTTTACGGTTAGAGAAACCAGGACGGATACCAGACGTCTCCTGAAATACAGTACAACAATAGATTATAGTCAGAACACACTAATAATACGAGCACATAGTATAAAAATAAACATTTAAATGCACAAGGAAATACCAGAAAGAAAGAGCAGCAGAGACAGAAATGACAGGTTTACGAAGTGAAATGCTTGGGATGTTTTAATATCCACGATATTTTTTGAGAAAACTAGAAGAGTACAAATATTAAAAGTAGAGATGCAAGGACACAAGAAGCAAACCAGAAGGACTTTAATGGAGACAAGACCTTCATTGAAGCTAACTGGCAACGGTGGAGTCCATACTTTTTGGAAATGTCATCATTATATTAAATCACAAAAAATGGCGACATAAAAGATTTAAAGAACTACAGACCAATTAGTGTTCTCCCCTTAGACTACACACTTTTCACTTAGATAATTACAGAGTAAGTGAAACACTCGGCTCAAATCAATCAGGAAAACAATCTGGATTTTTAAGTAGCAGATTTTCATTGTCATGATTTCATTATTCAGGGAGTGGCCCGTGGAAAAATATCGCGGGAGTCCCCGCCATTTTGATTGAGAGAGCGGGAGTAGTCACAGATCAGGCGGGAAAACTACAAGGCGGGAGCAGCGCGCTTTTCAAATCATTTCGTTAATACTGCCAAAGCTGAGCTATGTGTGGGATGCATGAACCACTATTTACCTAGTGCATGTGTTAGGTTATTAATAAATAACAATCCATAGCCGTAGGGCGTTTAGTGTAAGTGTTGCACAGAAAACGAGATGTCAGTATGGCGAGAGCTGGCATCTTGACCGCGGCCGGGGAGCGGAGCATTGTGGGTCCGCCGCCATCTTCCATCCATCTTCCTCCGAGACTCCACCGCGAGCATTCGTCCCTCACCTCCTCCCGCGCCACGCTGTTCATCGTGGTGGTTTACCTGCTTTGTAGTATTCACAAGTCCAGAGTGACTGTGTGCTGCTAGCGAGGGTAGACGTGGGAGGTAAGGAGGGCACGGCGTGTTGCAGAGAGGACTGAAGAAGGATTCCAGGGCTCCAGACTCACGAGGTAGATCAGGTGTGGCTCCCTCTTCGCCTACTCACAGCTAAGTACATATTTTGCATAGGATGTTTTAAGATAGCTAGCTAGGTTGCTGTGTGCCTGGGATTAATTAATTATTCTTAATTTCCAGCGAGTTTCTTTGTTGCTTTCAATAAACTTAAGAGAAGGCTTTATCTGGCTTTTGCTTACCCTATGAGAGATGTGACTGGTCAGATATTTAAATAATAAAGGACTAGGAGGGGCTGTGAGTCTGATAACTCAATTTTCAGATATTTTATTTTGCATTTTTTATTGCTGAGAATTTACGGGATTTTCGGAAGTCCAGACCTTTCAAGAACCCCACATTCATCAACTGACCACATCCACGTCATCAACCATCTAGAACATTAAACCAACATGCAAGCATTTGACTCAGTCATTACATCAAGTCATGCAGGCGCTCAGGAGGCAGGACGTAGATGAACCATACCTAGAGGTGTGGAAAACATAAAGACAACACGGCAATCTTTCATCTGAACAGAAAAAAAACGAGAAAATTCCACTAAAGCAAGGTGTACAGCATTGTATCGTGTCAGTCCTAACAACCGGCTAAGACACTAAGCCCCGTGCAAGAGATCTAGAGAGAAAGGTAAGCAGCGCACACAGAGAAATACAGAGACAGGTGCCGGGCATAATATGGAGGCAGGAAGCGAACATAAACACTGCGCTGCACACAAAACAACAAACTAACCCCGCCCCTCTTTCTCCCTCCTAACTGATTGCCAACAAGACCTCAGCTGTCCCTGGCACCTTTTTTATTAATTAATAAACTCTTGCCTTAAAATGTTTAGTTACCCCATGTTGCTAGTTTTAGATGAATTATTTGTGGCATCAGAGGTTGGGACTGACTGAGTACAGCTGCCTTACTTCACGCGTGTTAATTAAGGGAGCAGTTAACGTTGGTTTGTTAATTCGGAAGCTAATTTTCCTGTGAGTGGATGTTGAATGATGTGTGCTTATGATTTCAAATTAAATAAATAAATCTATATTCTAGAATGAGAGAGAGAGAGAGAGAGAGAGAGAGAGAGAGAGAGAGAGAGAGAGAGAGAGAGAGAGAGAGAGAGAGAGAGAGAGAGAGAGAGAGAGAGAGAGAGAGAGAGAGAGAGAGAGAGATAAACAGACATATACAGAAAACAAATCCACAAAACGACTAAATAAATAAATACAATAGGGAAGCAAACGATTTTCAGTGTTGCCAAGTCAGCGGAGTGAGTGAGAGACGTGTGGGCAATTACGACGACCAGAGACTTAACGAGAGAGAGAAAAGACAGAGAAGTGAGAGAGCTGAAAGGGCCTGTTATAAGAGCATTAAGGCGAAGCAAAAAAGAAAACAAAAACGAGAAAAAGGTTGCAACAGGAGAAAACGTAGGATCACAGGCATCATTAAATTTTCTTCCGTCTTTCCTTCACTTTTTTTTTCTTTTGTTCCTTTCTTCCATTCATTGATTTAATCCTCACTATTGCATTTTTTCCATATATTTTTATGTTTTTTTTCTGGCATTCTTTGTTTTTGTTTCTTTCGATTCGTCTATCTTTATGGTTTTTATTATTTCCTCGCCCTACTGACTTTGACTTTGTAATTAACTATCTCTCTCTCTCTCTCTCTCTCTCTCTCTCTCTCTCTCTCTCTCTCTCTCTCGTTCATAAAACGAGTGATCCCTTCCAGAGAACGTGTTACCCGGCACTTGATCGCATCCTCATTATAAGAACCTCCTCTTCTCGGCCTTAATGGGATCGGTACGAAATAGAGGATCGTATCTTCTCTCTATTCGATATAAACTGATTTCTCTTCTAATTTCCCCCTATGTGTGTGTGTGTGTGTGTGGGTGGGTGGGGGGGGGGGGTGAAGGACAAGGTGATCGGAGCGCATAATATTTTTTTTCATTATCGTCTGTCTGTCTGTCTGCCTGTCGGTCTGTCTTTGTCTCGTGCCAGGCGACTCATCAGCATTTGCCAAGATTTTCGTCATTACTCGATTCCATTTCTTCCTGCTTTCGTCTCCACCTCCTACTACCCCTTTGTCCCCGAATCTGATTTCTTGTCTTCCTCCTCCTTCTCCTCCTCCTGTCCTCTTCATGTCCTTCCTAGTGTCGTCTCTTCGTCTTCCTTATAATCGAATTTCATCGTATCACCTTTTAATTTTCTTCTTTCCTTGTTCATCCACCTCCTCTTCTTCATCCAATTATATCCGTCTTCATTTTCTTCCTCCTTTTTTGCATGCTCTTCCTACTCCTTGGCTGCTTATTTTCAACCTTCTTCTCCCCTCGTTTTATCACCTCTGTATTTTCTTTTCAATTTTCATTTAAGTCTCCTCCTCTCTCTCTCTCTCTCTCTCTCTCTCTCTCTCTCTCTCTCTCTCTCTCTCTCTCTCTCTCCATTAGTCATTTTCTTCTCTTTTTCTCATAACTTTGAACTCGATTTTTTCTCGTTCGTCTCCGTTAATCTCTTCTTTATTGATTTCCATCTTCATTTGCACCAATTCATTTATCTATTAAGCCTCTATACTTGCTTCACCTTCGATTCCAATACCTTGCTGCTGCACCACACACACACACACACACACACACACACTGAAGCCCGCCTAACACCTGCTTTGTCTCCCAGGTAAGTTGATCACACCTGCAAATCTCCACACCTTGCGTCTTAATTACGGATATCTCGCTGCGCCTCGTGGAAGTGGGCTCTGGCGAAACACCTTCAATGTCTGAGTCATTAGCGGAAACTTCACATCTCTCTCTCTCTCTCTTTTTGTGTGTTTTCGAATATTTTCAGTTTCGTTTTTCTTTTTCCCTTTTATGCCCTAATTTGCGTGCGTGTTCCATTTGACTGCCCTTGAACTTGTTTTTATATGTATATTTTTTTGCATCCAGGTCGGTCGGGCTCTTCCAGCTCGGTTCAAAATATTATACGGTACGTTTTTTGGGAGCGGAAAGTTGTTTATTTCTGGATGTCTTACTTCGTTAACCGCGGAAAACATTCGTATTTTCATCACGCGTTTTCACTATTTTTTCGTCTGAATGTTGGTGAGGTGAGTGCGGGGGCGACGTGGAAGCGCTATAAACAGTTTGCACAGAATCACTGACTGACTGGCTGGCTGGCTGACTGACTGACTGACTGACTGACTGATTAACTGACAGACTGACTGGATGACTGACTGATTAACTGACTGACTGGCTGGCTGGCTGACTGACTGACTGACTGACTGACTGGCTGCGGAACGTATTATTGTCTCTGGGCGCGTTAACGTAGGTAATATGGCGAAGATGAACAGCAAATTGGACACAACCTTCATTATCGCCACCACTACATGCGCTATTGTTTCCTCGCTAACTGCAATATCTCCCATCATCACTCCTACCATTACTACCTCTACTACCCCACCACCACCACTACAACCACTACCGACGGAGGTACTGCGTTACATAGCAAAATCAAGGTGGGGCAGGTGCTCTCGTGGGGACTCCTCAAGGCCGTGGTGAGGACATGAAGGAGACAGGTCACCTTGAGTAGGAGGTAGAAGTCCCTGAAGGTGTCCGAAGTGGAAAGAAAGGTTAGAAGGTAAGAAGAGAACGGAGGAAGAAAAGTGGGAGAAAAAAGTGAAAGAAAGGAGGAAAGTAAAGAGGGGGACGGGAAAGAAAAGTGAAGGGGACGGATGGAGTAGGGAAGGAAGAGAGATGAGGAGAAATGAGAAGAAACGCAAGAAGGAAAGGAAGGGTGAGAGTAATGGGAAGGAAAGGAGGAGGTAACGAGAGGGAACGTAGGGATAATGGAGAGAAACGGAGGAAAGAAAATGGCAGGAAGAGAAGATGGAAAGAAAGAATAAAGGGGAAAAGAACAAAGTAATGGAGGAAATGAAGGAAAGAGAATGGAAGAAAGGCAGAGAAACGGAGAGGAAGGGAGGAGGAAAAGATGGGAGGAAATGGAAAAGAACAGAAGGTAAGGACAGGAAGGTAAGAGAGGGAATAACGAAGAAAATTAAATTGAAAGAAGGAAAGGGAAGAGAAAGGAAGGGTTATGGAAGAGAGATGAACAGGAGATAATGGAAGTGAAGCAAAGGGAGGAAGTGCAACAGAGGAGGAGAACAGAGACAAATTAAAAAATAAGGAATCACGGAAGAGGAGGGAGGGAGATTGAAGGATGGGTAGAATTAGGCGAGGGGAATAAGGAAAGCAGAGATCAAAGGCAGGAAAAAAAAAAGGTGGAATATGGAGTCTGATTAAAAACGTGAGAAGAAAATTTGGTGGAAGGCTGAAAATATTAAAGGGAATGAGAAAAAAAAGTGGGACAAGCATAAGGGGATAAAGGAGAAAAGAGGAAGGAAAGAAGAAGGGTAGAAGATGGATAACAAGGAACGAGATAAAAGGTGAGAAGAAAGGGTGTGAAGCAGATGGGATGTAAAATTTGTTAAAGGAAGAGAGGTGGCAGGAAAAAAGAAGAGAGAAGCAAGGAAACAAGCAAGAAAGAAAGGTATTAAAGTAAAAGGACAAAGGTGAGAGGACAGCAACATATACGAAAAGACGGAAGGAAAAATGGAAAAAAGAGAGGATGGTGAAGGAAAGAACGATAGTGAAAAAATATTAGTAAGTAAGATGGTAACAGAGGATGGAAGAGACGGAACAAATAAAAAAAGAAGGAAGGCAGGTGAAGAATATATAAGAAAAATGAGGCAGAGGAGGAGGAATAAATCAAGGAGGAGGAGGAGCGGAAGGAGGAAGAGGAAGAAGGACGAAACAAAGAAAACGGAAGGTAAGAAAGAAGAAATGGATGGAAGGAAAAATCTGGCAGGTTGCGTACGAAAGACGGAAGGGAGATAATGAAGAATAAGTAAGTAAAACAAGAGATAAGAAAGAGATCACTGACTAAAGGAAGTAAAAATAATAAAAGAAACGAGGAAAGGGAGGAAAAAGTGAAGGAAAAGGAAAACGAAGGAGGAAAACACGAAAGAATTAAAGAGAGAGAGAGCACGCATAAAATAAACGGGAAGGAAATAAAACCAGGAAAGAAAATAGAAGGAAATTATTTAAAGGAAGAAAAGGAAGAATAATAAACTAATGCCAGCAAGGAAGAATGGAAGAGTGAACTGCAGAAAGGGGAAGAAGAAGGCAGAGAAGCAGAAAGAAAGGAAGAAGTGAAGAAAAAGAAAAATGACGAAAGACGAAACCACGAAATAATAAAAGAAAGAGAGAACATGCATAAAACAAATAGAAAGGGAAGGAAGACAACAACAACAAAAAAAGGTGGAGGAAGAAAATAACGAGAGGGAAGGAAAACAGAAAGGAAAAAATAAATAATCCGTGACAAGAAGGAGGAAGGGAAGAGAAAACTGCAGAGGAGGAGGAGAAGGAAGAAACGAGGAGGCAGGGAAGCACAAAGGAAGGAATAAAGAGTGGATGGCTAAAAGGAGGAAATAAGGAATGGAGGCGGAAGGAGAGGCGAGCAGGAAGAGAAGGAGAGGAAAGAGCGGTTATGTAAGGAGTGACGGAAGGAGGATAATGATGGAGGAAGACATAATGGTCACTGTGTGGGGGGGAGGAGGACGCTAGAGGAGACAGGATGCGGCGTGAGGCTGGCAGGGAAGAGGCGATCCATGAGAGGGAGAGGAGAGGAGCTGAAGATGACGATAGGGAGAAACGAAAGAAAGGTAGGAAGAAAAGGGAAAAAGAGAGGGAAGAAGAGGAACTAGAGGTGACAATAGGAGTAGGAAAAAGTGTGAAGAGGAAAAATAGAGGGGAAAGGAGCTAAGGTGACAATAGGAAGCCACAAAAGAAAGGTAGGAAGAAAACGGAAAGAAGGAAAGGAGAGGGGAAAGGAAATGAAAAAGACAATAGGGAGCAATAATAGAGAGGAAAGAGAAAGGGGAAAGGAACTGGAGGTGACAAAAAGGAGTAAGGAAAGAAAGGAAGGGAGAAAACGGAGAAAAAGGGAAAAGAGAGGGAAAAAGAGGAGCTGGAGGTGACAAGAGGAAATAACAAGAGTAGTAGGAAAAAGTGGGAAAAGGGAAAATAGAGGGGAAAGGAGCTAAGGTGAGAATAGGGAGTAAGGGAAGAAAGGAAGGGAGAAAATGGAAAGGGAAAACAGAGGGAAGAAGAGGAACAGGAGGTGATAATATATGGAGTTTATAATGAAAGAGAGAAGGGGAAAAAGTGGGAAGAGGAAAAGAGAGAGAAAGGAACTCAAGATATCAGGAAAAAGAGAATGAGAGAACGAGGATGTGAAAGCGTAAAAGAAAAAGGAAAAGAGGAAAGGAGCCAACTGGGAGTAATAAAAAAAAGTAGGAAAAGGCTGGGAAAAAAATGCCAGAAGAGAGGGATTAGTAAAGGAGGTATCAGGAAAATAGGGAAGGAGATAAAGGAAAATATTAATGAGGAAAGGTGAGAGTAGGGAGTAATGCAAGAGAAGTAAAGAAAAACTGGGAAAAGAGAAGGAAAGGCAAGAGATGAGAGGAGAAAGAGAATGCAAGTGTGAGAGAGGGAGAGACATAAGGGGAGATGAAAGGTGAGAAGGAAAGGAACTCGAGAGGCCGGTGGAGAGGGAATGAGAGGCGCGGAGAAGTTGGCAGAGAGAGGGAAGGACAGAAGGAAGGAACTCAAAGTCTTGGGAGAGGAAGGGTTGCAGTGGGCATGTGGGAGGAAGAAAGGTCGAAGTTTGAAAATAGAACCAGAAGGATGAGAGATGGCGGGAGGGAGGGAACAAAGGCGAGGAGAAAGAAAGAAAAGAAAAAAGGAGAGGTAAGGATAGACTAGAGAGAAGGAGGCAGTTGAAAAGCCGAACAAAGGCGTAAGATGAGTATGAATCGAGCGTGAAGAGAAGGGAATAAATGAGAGGGAAGGCGCGTGAGAAGGAGAGATGAGGGATGGAGAGGAAAACAAAGAGATGCTAAAATACGGATGCTGCATAATGAAAAATGGTAAGTAACGCATCGTAGAGGTGAAGAAACTCTGTGAGGTGAGACAGATAAACAGAGAGAGAGACAGAGAGGGAGAAAGAGAGAGAGGTGGAGAGATTGAGACCGAAAAAGCATAGTAAAAAGGGAAGGAAAGGGAAAGGAAAGAAGGAGAAAAGATTGTACCAAGGAAGAAACCAACACAAATATATAAATGGAAAAATAAAGAAAGAAAGGAAGAAAGGATGGAAGGAAAAACGAAATATAGGAAGAAAAAAGAAAGGAAAGGATCGTTAAAAAAGAAAGAAAAGACGAATTAACGAAGGCAAAAAATAAATGAAAGGAAACGAATATGAAGGAGGGGAGGAAAAGGAAGGAAGGAAGGAAAAATATGTAGGAGGCGAGGAGGTAATGAGACTGAAGGGGAAGGACTTCAAATGAACGAAGGCAGGGAGTATAAAGAAGAGATGAAAGACCGTGACATGAAGAAGAAGAGAAAAAGAAGCGAGGCATGAGCGAGGGATTGAGGACTGGTGAATGAATGCATGGAAGGAGGAAAGGAAGGAAGGGGCGAAGTTTCTATGACGGGGAATGGAGAGAAGGAGAGATGGAAAGGAAGAGGCGGAATACAGGAGGCTAGGGCTGTGTGTGTTTGTTATATTGTATGACCTAGAGCTGACAAATAAAATTAAGCAGCTGGAGGATCCTTAATTTCGTATTCAGGGCACGGACTGAAGAAATAAAAGAGGATAAACCACAATAAAGTAACTTTACAGCAAATCCCTCCCTGAGAATTTAATAAATTCTTTAGCGAATAGGATTTCTGAGCGAATGTGGAAGTCTCCCTCTGGGGCAACCAAAGAGATTGATTTTCTTTTCACAAAGAGGCGTGAAATAGTGAAAAATGTGGCAGTCATCCACCAAGTTGATGTTGGCAACAACCACAAAATATATAAAAATCGGGGTAACTAAACAGACAATGCAGACACGTTGAAACATGAAATAGATTCAGCCAGAAGCCTGATGAGGTACGGGGACAATGGAGGAGGAGGAGGAGGAGGAGGAGGAAGAAGAGAAGGAGGAGGACAAGGCGAGGAGAGAGAATGTTCCCGATACTGTGCTCCTCCTCCTCCACCTCCTCCCCCTCCTTTACTCTTCTTTTCCACGTCTTCTGTTTTCCCTCCCACTCCTCCTCCTCGTCCTCCTCCTCTTCCTCCTCCTCTCCTCCATCAACATATGGAAATACTGGGTTTGATCTACAACTTGAGTGCATTATCTCATCTCTCTCTCATGTGTGTGTGTGTGTGTGTGTGTGTGTGTGTGTGTGTGTGTGTGTGTGTGTGTGTGTGTGTGTGTGTGTGTGTGTGTGTGTGTGTGTGTGTGTGTGTGTGTGTGTGTGTGTGTGTGTGTGTGTGCGTGTATGTGTGTCAAAACTTGCAATTTCTTATGAGCATTAATCATAAACAACCAGGGAAGAACTTTTTTTGCCAGGAAGAAAATATGAGGGAATAAAGTACGGAGAGAGATAAGATAAAGGGAAGGGAGGAGGGAGGAAGGGAGGGAAAAAGATGAAGGAAAAGATGGCGGAAGGGAGGCGAAGGAAGGTTAACAGGAAGGGAGAGGGTAGGAGGGAAAGAGGAAGGAAAGCAAGTAAAGAAGGATGGAGGTCGGTGGATATAATGAAGAGAAGGAGGGAAGGATGACTTGTGGAAAGGACAAGGAATAGAAAGAAAATAAGGAGATAAGAAATGGATATAAGAGACGGGAGTGTAGGAAGGAGAGAGAGCGAGTAGTAAAGGAGGAAGAAGGGAAAGGGAGAAGGAAGGATGGATGATGGATAGAAGAAGAGGGAATGTAAGAAGAAGGGAGGAAGGGAGCCATGTCAGCTGTCTTGAAGCATGCAGAGTAATTGCTTCCTATTAGGCTGGCCGGCTGTGACATCTCTCTCTCTCTCTCTCCCCCCCCCCCTGCCGTGGTTCAATCAGTTCTCCCTCGACGGACACGCTTCCTTTCGCTCGAGTCGTTCTCAAAGGCACGCCTTTCATTCCACCCGCCCTGCCTGTTCCAGCCCGCCCGTGGCCTTCATGTGCTATAGACTTCCCGTAGGTTAGCAAAGGCCACGCACGTTCAGCAGTTTGTCATGAAGGGAAAATCTCCACATCCTTAAAAATCAATTAAAACGCCCTTGATGCATGAAGTAGCTGTGACATCTACCTCCTCTTTTTACTAATGCAGTTCATGGTTCGTATCAAAGATTTTCAGAGGCATAAGGTCAAAGGCTTTCCTGGAGTAGCGATTATTTTTCATTTTCGTAATAATATGTCTGGCTTTCTATATTAACAACCTTAATTGGCGCCTGATCCTTTCTTCATCTTTAAAGTTGAGAGCAAGTTTGTTTCCTTCGCTCAATGACTTTTCTTCTCAGTGTTCCTCATTCTCTTAGATCTTAAGTTAATGCCACCAAAGTACGGAATATTTGTACTTGTGAAACACTCAAATCGCCTGGAAAGTTATGAGTCGACTTGAAAACAAGAAAACGGGGAAGCGTTTCTAAATTCTCTCTCTCTCTCTCTCTACACACACACACACACACACACACACACACACACACACACACACACACACACACACACACACACACACACACACACACATACACACACACACACACACACACACCCATAACATCAACAACAACAACAACAACAACAACAATAAGGCCGCATTATTTCGTTCTGTGCGCATCTTCACGGCTGCTGTGTTGGGTCGACAGAGAAATGTATGCAAGACATGTGGCAGCACAGGCAGACCGGATGACTGTATAAGGACAAGACCCTTCCTCCCCCCCCCCCCTACACACACACCTCAATATAATAGAAAATGTTATTCGTTTCATATCAGAAGTGCAAACTCAAAATATGCAAAACTCGCAATGGTATATATAAAGAGCATAGCAAATACGTAGAAAGAGCAATCATCTCTGTAATAAGGGCGCTGTATGTTTTTGTTTTTTTTATACTCAAACTGTTACGGTGAGGCAGAATCAGAGTTAAAGATATCAAATGCTGGAAAGAAGCGGACGGAAAGGATGCGTTCTCAACTTCTCCCAGCAAAATTCTGCCAGAACAAGTTGCAGCAGCACGGCAGAGTTAGAAATATCATACATTCATATTCATATGATAAATAAATTCACATCGAAATGGGAGGCGGTAGGCATGATGCAGTTCTGTGAAATTCGAGTTCCAGAATTATGAGTCCGCACGTTAAATTATTTTCAACTTTGGATTTAAGAAACTATAAGGCTTTCAGTTACAACGACTCAGTCTTATTCATCCCCCTCCGGAACAGACGAATGCAGTAGGTAACTTTCTAATAAACTGCTAATTAATACTTTGTTTCGTACGATTAATTAACATGCTTGAGCAAAGATAATAAAAATGAAGATGAACTTGTGAAGCATGTAAACCGCGACGCAACATACTTGAAAAAAAAAAAAAATAGCAACAACCTCACTAGAAATGCAGAAAACCAGCTAGGTGCACAGCGTGGTAACAGAATGTGCTTGAGTTGCATTAGGTGACCCTGAACGTTGAAGGCATGCTTACATAACCCATCAAACGTTAATTTAGTGTTTGTTTGCGGCCTTTGGATTGTTGTTTAGTCATGAGTATATAACAGAAGTACTCAAGTTATTCCTAGTATTTGTGGGGCATGACCTTCGTCACATTTTGCCGCTCTAATTCTCTTATAGAAAGGCCATTAATTAGTCAGTCTGCGTAGAGAAGAATTTAAAAAATGATTGACTGAAAAAATCACCTTCGCTCAATAGCTCACAACATTTCCAAGGAAGGCGAAGGGTGTGTGGCGAAGTGGTTGCGATAATAAGTGGATAAAAGTCTAGATTCCGCCGCGATGTTGCCTCTCTTTCTATCTTCTATCGATATTTCCACGCTGACTGCTCTTCTGAACTTGCTAACTGCATGCCCCCCCCCCTCCAACGGCCCCGCTGCACACGACTTTCTACTCATGCTCATCCCTATACTGTCCAAACCCCTTATGCAAGAGTTAACCAGCATCTTCACTCTTTCATCCCTCACACTGGTAAACTCTGGAACAATCTTCCTTCATCTGTATTTCCTCCTGCCTACGACTTGAACTCTTTCAAGAGGAGGGTATCAGGACACCTCTCCTCCCGAATTTGATCTTGCTTTTGGCCACCTCGAGCAGCGATTAGCGGGCTTTTTTTTATTATTGTTTTTTTTTCTGTGCCCTTGAGCTGCCTCCTTTGCTGTAAAAAAAAAAAAGATGAAAAGGTCAAGCTGATGAGATTAACATGGTAACAAAAACAAAATACACGACTCTCAACAATTGTTTTAAATTTGAAAGATTCATATTGATGATAATGATTCACAGAATAGCGTCTGTGCGAAAAGACTCAAAGTCAGGGTGCGTACAAGCACGATGGGAGGGAAGACAGATGGAGATAAGTTATGTGAACTGTCATGTTTTAGGTCCACTGAGCCCTTGCAGACTGTGTTCTTGTGTGTTATTTGATCTCTTAGGTTTAGTCCAATCACCTTACGGCAAGCAAGTGATTGCCCCAAGAAGCCCAAGGAAAGAACCCCCCTCGCCCCCCCGCCCCCAAGGTGCCTGGCTCCTGCCCGTGTTACTCAAGAGATTCAAAGGAACTTAGTCACCAGGTGCAACAATCTCGCGGCCAAGGCCATCAAGGGTAGCTCAGGTTCTCTGGCATGTGTTACCGCCTCGCTACCACCCCGCGAGGCCTCAGGGGTCCTCGGTGACTTACTGTGGTTTTGGCGAGGCTGTGAGGCACGGCGATAAGAGTGACTCTTCCAGCACGAAGAAAGTGTCACAAACCTGTCGAGAAAGGCCGAGGTTGTTTGTCGAAGGTGATATATCCTGTTTGTTTAGTCATTAAAACATCTCGAGTGGTGAACGGAGGCTGCACTCACTTGAAAAGTTTCCACTGATCAGAAGAGCCTAACGCATGACTATTCTTACCAACAGCAAGAGAATCACTGACTGCCTTGGCGGGAGCAGAGGAGGAGCAACGAGGAGGAGGAGCCAGCTGGTCACGCCTACTCCTCCCACCACACCTGTCACGCCTCTCGCTCCCCGGCCGTCTTCATCCTCATATATTTACGCCCAAAAATAAGCTACTTCGTCATTACAGTATACTTAGGGTACATTAGTTTTACGCCACCTGAGCCCAAGGAGGCAAGGAAACCACTACTACTACTATTAGTACTACTACTACTACTACTACTACTACTACTACTACTACTACTACTACTACTACTACTACTACTACTACTACTACTACTACTACTACTAATAATAATAATAATAATAATAATAATAATAATAATAATAATAATAATAATAATAATAATAATACAATTACTACTACAACTCCTTCTGCTACTACTGCTACTACTACCACTACTTATGTTACTACTACTGTTAACAACAACAGCATCGTTACAAGAGAGTTATATCAGATCGTGTCTCTCTCTCTCTCTCTCTCTCTCTCAACTTCCCCCACCCCAGGCGCCCACTTCACTCGGCGCCTTCCTGGTAACGGAGTGGTTATCTGTTTCTTGCAGACCTGAGCGGGATGAGTTCTTCGTAAAATGACCGCTAGGAAAACAGATCGAGTATCCTAACCCTTATTGAAGAGCCACATAAGGGTGCTCCAGATCTGTTTTCATACCTGCTGCTCGAACAGAACGCCAGCAACAGGAATGAATGTACTATACGTGACTTTCCACCATACACGTCGAGGATTTCTAATTGGGAAGAAAAGAAAGTGGAAGGTAGAAGAGGTGTTTGTGTGCCATCCCTTTCTCCCTCATGGATGTGTAGGCTGTAGAAATGGTGTGTTCTGGTGTCCAAAACCAACGTGTCGTTTTTCCGGTAATTAGTACCATATAAAGTTTTCCAAAGAGAAGAAAGTAAAGATATGTTAGTTTTTACATGCTCTTTTTTGTTTAGACGAGAGAGAGAGAGAGAGAGAGAGAGAGAGAGAGAGAGAGAGAGAGAGAGAGAGAGAGAGAGAGAGAGAGAGAGAGAGAGAGAGAGAGAGAGAGAGAGAGAGAGAGAGAGAGAGAGAGAGAGAGAGAGAGAGAGAGAGAGAGAGAGAGAGAGAGAGAGAGAGAGAGAGAGAGACAACGACGACGACGACGACGACCCAGCAGTTTCTAAAATGTTCTGGTGCTGGACACACCCATTCCCTTGGAGCTTGAAGTGATCGTGCGTAATTAGAGACGGAGGTCGCGGGGAAGGTACGCGGGAGACTTTTCTTCTTATGGGTTGCACTGTTCCTCCCTGGGTCGAGTGTGACCTGGATCAATGCCTGACTCAACAGGACTGGGATAGGCCTCGAACCGGCCTCAGTTTGTAGCACAATGTCATGCCACCTCAAATGATATGTACCGGGCTTGGCGCACCTATCAGCGCCGCCCTGTGTGGCGAGATAAAGAATTACACGCGGAAGCCGCCACTCACATGAAAGCTGACAATACCTGGTCTCGGGAGCAATGAGTGGACAGAAAGATGAGGAAGCTGAGGAGTGTTCACATCGGTACCAAACAGTCGTGGGGTAGTATAAGGTGGGGGAGAACAAAACTGTACAGCGTACTCCAGGTGAGGTCTGACAAAACTATTGAATAATGATAGTATAAAGTCTATCACTGAAAGTTACTTTCTATTCATGAAGTACATACAACCTTTCGTTCGCTTTATTCATTCCTTGAATGCAGTTTTGGGAAACGCAATTTAGTTTGACCCAATTTCGACAGAAAGATTGTTAACTGAATGTACATTTCTGAGCCTTACACAGCACTCACACAATGAAAGACACTGAAATACACACGGACCAGCGGAAAGAGACAAAAGCAAGGAAGGAGAAAGAAACATTAGGGGAGGAAGGGAGGAAGGGAAGGAAAAAGAAAGGGAGGAAGGAAGGAGGGACGCTTCCTAACCCATCGGATGGTGAGGAAGGGAGGCAGGGCTTAGACAGGAAGGCTGGAGGAAAGAATGGAGAAAAGTTATTTTATAGAAGAGAGAAGAAGTGAGGAAAAGAAGAGGGAGGAAGAAGGGAGGGGATGTTGAATGAAACGAATGGAAGAGGGCTGAGAGGGAAAGGGTAGAGAAAGAAAGACCGCACTGAAAAGATTAAAAGGAAAATTGTCATAAAAAGAAGAGCCACGAAGGAAAGATTAATGATGGGAGATAGAGGAAAAATAAAGGGTACAGACCACGGGATGAGGAGGGAGGGAAGATAAGGGGGGAGAGGAGAGATAAGGGATGGGAGTGGCCGGCGGGTGCAATAATAAGTATAAAAGAAAGAAAAATATAGGAAGGGAAGGATGGACGTAGAAAAAACGGACCAAGGCAAGGGAAAAAGAGCGAGTTACCGAAAAAAAAGTGATTAGAGACGAAGGAAGGGGAGAGAGGGTAAGGAAATGAGAAGAAGAGAAGAAGAACCAGAAGGGGAAGCGAGGGAAGGGGAGGTGTAAACAAATGAACAGCGAGGAGTAGAGTATGGCGGAGGACAGGAAGGGAAGAGAATATAAAGGAAATGGCAATAAAAGCGTACAAAGAAGTGGAACGAGATGAGAAAGGAAAGATCGGAAAGTGGAGAAGCAAAAGAGGAACAGTGAGAGGGAGAAAAGCGGGGAGGGGAAACGAGGGGAATGAGCCGAAGAGGGGAAAAGGAATAAAAAAAAAAAAAAAATCTGAGACGTGTTTGCAGAGGTGTGAATTATGAGGTGTGGCCTGATATTGACGAAAAATTTCAGCGAGTGGAGGGAGAAGACAAACGAGGTGGGCCAGTTACAGGTGGGAAAAGGAAGGGAGGACAAAATGAAAAAAGCAGGTGAGCTGAGTATCTGTCTGTCTGTCTGTATCCCTCTCTCTGTACACGTCCTACCCACCTGTCTATCCTACCTTCACTAACCTTGGGCAATATTTATAGTGTTGGAGGTAAGGGGAGTATTTCTTGGTAGGCCAGGTGTGTGTGTGTGTGTGTGTGTGTGTGTGTGTGTGTGTATGTGTGTGTGTGTGTATTGATTTGTCTGTAGTCTGTATCCCTCCCTCCGCACACCTGTCTACACACCTGCCACCTGTGTTTGTTACGTTTACTAACCTCGGGCACTGTCTTTCATCTTCCTATAAGGTGTGTGTGTGTGTGTGTGTGTGTGTGTGTGTGTGTGTGTTAAAAGTAAACAAATTTTATAATAGAATGATAAAATAACAATAATTTACATGTTTTAATAATAACGGCAGGTGTCATTATACTTTAATCACTAAACTGCGCCTTTTATCACGAGGGAAGCCATGCATAATTAATTTCCATGGAACTGTATTGTACGAAATAAAATGTACTGCGATTCCATCAGAAGACAACAAGTAACTCTTTTACACAATACACAGTAATTTATGTGTCGATGTAGGGCACCTTTATTATAGATTTGTCCGTTATGAGCGTGTGAAATACTCGGCAGGTGTGTTGTTACCTGACTGAGTTTGGCAATCAGTGTGTAGAGAGTGGTTCCAACGCACAATATTGCTACCTGGTCCAACCTAAGGCTCACTTCAGGACGGCCGCCATCCACTCCCCTCCACCAACCTACACGGAATCCATTCACCTCTGCTACCACCACCACCTTAGTCCACCTCCTCTCCTGCCGAGACTTCCACACACCTCCACACAACCTCCCGACCGCCCTCACCTGTACCTCCATTCATCTCCTCCAGCGCCACCGCCTGCACGCCCACCCACATTCATCACCACCTCCATCCATTACTATCTCAATATCCACCCACCTCTCCCTCGACCTCAATTTCCATTCCCCTCCGCCACCCCCTCACGCCTGCACCTCGCCTTCACCTTTACCCTTATCCGCCTCGGCTCGGTTCCTCTCTAATTTCGTCTTCACTCGCCTCCCTCTGCCTTAAACTTCGCCCCTTTTTGCCTTCATCCTCACCCACGCCAACCCACACTTAAACCTTTAATCAGCTAGAGTGGTGAAGAGAACACAAAGAGGAGCAGCCACTGACAGATTGATTGCAGAAATAATTACGTGTGTGTGTGTGTGTGTGTGTGTGTGTGTGTGTGTGTGTGTGTGTGTGTGTGTGTGTGTGTGTGTGTGTGTGTGTGTGTGTGTGTGTGTGTGTGTGTGTGTGTGTGTGTGTGTGTGTGTGTGTGTGTGTGTGTGTGTGTGTGTGTGTGTGTGTGTGTGTGTGTGTGTGTTGCTGGAGAGTGCTGAAGCGGAGAATATCACATTAACTGTTTTCCTGGATATGCCTGAAGGCGCCATCAATCTACCTACGCGTTGCCTCATTGCATTCTGGAAACGCTAAGTGCATCACGGCCATTGTTTTTAGATTCAAAATGATGAAAAAAATAATACTGGAGAGCAGAACCCAATTCATTACACTATATATTGCGCTTTATACACGTCACTCGCATGCAAACTGGAAACTACTTACATTTAGACTCGTTACTTATATATGACCTATTTCAACACCCCCCCCTCCACACACACACATACACACACACTCTCTCATCATCTCTAACAAGGCACACAGACAACACCGCTCTGGGTCAGTCTTCTATACAGCAAACTCTCCTTCTTCTACCCACGCCACCTGCCCTCCCTTGCCCCTTCCTTTGCCGCGGCGGTCATCGTTAAGAAGTTGAGACCCGTCACCACCTATTTCGTGTTCTTATTCTTCGACTTCCTTCTCCTACTTTTATCTCTTTGTCTTCTCTTCCTTTTCTTCTTTTTCCTCTTTTTCTTT